>NW_007747172.1:0-1814 GCF_000696425.1 Galeopterus variegatus | reverse complement strand
CCATTGTGCAGATTAAATTCAATATTCTATTAAAATTCATGGAGTGAACTATACGCTCAGTTAATATTAGTTCCCTCTCTTCACCTTTCAGCATCTCATCTCCTCAGCCATATTTTATTTTACTATACATTTTTTATTGAAACATAATTGATGGTACATAACCGTGGGGCACAGCATTGAAAATCAATACATGTGTGCAATATGTGACAATCAAATCAGGATGATCGGTATATTCAGCATTACACAGTATAATCATTTTTTGTGGCACTTTACCAATTTCTTGCTTACCAAATCAGGATGATCGGTATATTCAGCATTACACAGTATAATCATTTTTTGTGGCACTTTACCAATTTCTTGCTTACCACCTCCCCACTCTCCCACCTCTGGTAACCTCAGTTCTGTTCTCTCCTTTTGAAAGTTCAATAAATTATTGTGACTTTGTCTTTCTTTCTTTCTTTTTTTATTTACTTGGTTTTTTTCTTTTTTGGTGTTTTTTAGCTCCCACTTATTAGTGATGACATGCACTATTTCTTTCTGTGCCTGGTTTATTTCACTTAACATAATTTTCTCTAACTTCAACTGTGTTGCTGCAAATGGCAGTATTTCATGCTTTTTTGTGTCAGAGTAGTATTTCGTTGTGTAAATATACAACATTTCCCTTATCCAGTCTGTTAATGGACATTTCCATCCTTGTCCATCTGTTAATGGACATTTAGGTTGGTCCCAACTCTTGGCTACTGTAAAAAGAGCTGAGATAAACATGGGAGCACAGGTACCCCTTCGATGTAGAGGATTCATAAGGCAAATCTACTTCACAGGGCCTGGTTTTCCAAAGCCTTGCAGTTTCAAATATTTACCTTGTAAAGGACAAGAAATTTTCCTCAGGCTATAAAGTCTCTGGTGTAAGATAAAGATTTGTGGCACAGCAAGTTTTCTGGCTCAAGGACAGACTAGGGTACTAACTTAAGCGTGTCTTGCAGCACTCTGTCATACCTCTCCAGAACAGTGGGTACTAACTTCTCAAAAGTTCTTGCCTTCTCACCCTTCTTTTCCTGGTCTGACTACCAGGGGGTCTGCAGCACCCACGAGTGATGGCCTACCCACACGAAACACAAAGAAAGACTTACCTAATTCAGGTCCCTTATTCAGGCTCCACTTGCAGGAGACCAGCTCCGCAGGATTTATTGGACCTGAATAGGTGGTGTGGCGTCGGCGAGGAAAGAAAGAGATGGACCACAGATGTCTAGTGCAAGTGTGGATGACGACCACATGAATCTTGCTTTATTTATATTTTTACTTAACCTTTTACATGATGATATATCTTTTAATCAAAACATTTATTATTTTATCTCTATAGAAAAAGAAAAATCAGAATGTTCCAAAGCATTCATGCTGTGATAAAAGCACCCTCTCATGCTTCAATAGTTTATCCCAAAGCCTGTGGCTTGTGGCCAGGAAACTATACAATAGCAGCATGCTTGGCATTAGAGAGCATCAGATTTTGGTCTGAATCACAATTCTTAACCTTTTAAACTTACACATAAAGTTATATTCTAAATTCTTATAAAATCTTACTTATACTTATATTTAACAATTTAATGTCTTATNCATGAGGCTCTATTGCTCAAATTCATTCTAAAGCACACTGGTTTAAAACCTATAAAAATGTTAACTGGATTAGAGAAATTATTTCTCAAGCTCTAGGTATACTGATAGGTTTGGTAGACCAGAAGTATGATGTTTCTACCCATGAGGCTCCAGCAGAGTCAGCACAGTCGGGGAGAAGGCGGGTGGACCTGGGCAGACCTGGC
>NW_007747171.1:11153-12639 GCF_000696425.1 Galeopterus variegatus | reverse complement strand
ATGAGAGCAATTGTGGCTAAAAACAATGAAACAACTTAACCAAAGTCATGTAACTACTAAGAAGAAGAACTTGACTTCAATCTAATTCTGAATTTCATATTCTACCCACTTCACCATACTGACCCTTCTGTGTTCTGATTATTTCCTTCCTTAATTGGCTCATTTTCCTACATATTCTGTGAAGTACACTCTAGTGACCTAACTTCTTTGAGTTACAACCTATTCTGATCATCCATTAGACTTTTATGAAAAAAATATATAGGCTGGAGATGCTGGCTATGACTTTTATGTATCTATTCTATTTCTCTGTCTAGACAATAAGGTCTTTTAGGGCAACAACCCCATCTAATTTCTTCTCTGCCTGCCCTGATTATCCCTTTTCCTGCTATATCCCCTGCCCTCCCTTATACCCTCCTTTCCCATGCCCTTGACTCCTATACCCCTTCCCCGCTCTACCCTGCTCTGTCTACTGCCTATTAAACCTTGCCCTCCTATGCTTCCTCTATCCTTTTGTTTGGAGCACAATTCTCTACGCATTGAGATAAATCTGATATTAACTCAGCATAAGAATAGAAGAAGTTATAGTAAATATGCTATTCTTATTTCTATATACAGGTTCATCATTCTTATGAAAATGACTGGAAGAATGAATAAGACAGCAAATTTATTTAGAGGGAGTGATAGTCTCATGTCCTTTGTTTGTCTTTGCCTGGTGACCACAGCCTCTTTCAAGTCTCTGCGGTCATCTTCCGTTCAGCAACAATGAGTGTAATAGTTCTGAGCATGTATCTCAGAGCGAGAGACAGACACCTGGATTCCATTCTGGCTCTGAGTCATCCTAGCTGCTGACCTAGTTAATTTATGTGTCTAGTTGTAGTCTCTATTTCTAAAATGGGCAATTGTCATGAGTATTTCAAAAAATTGTTGTGAGGAATAAGGAATGTAATACATGTAAATTTCTTACCTATATGTTAGGACCATAGAAAGCATTAAATAGTTACACTGTTCAAGACTGGTAGAAGTGTTATCCATAGCCCTCTAGCGGGCTGTGTGTGACAAAATTTCTCCACAACCTGAAGAAATTCCCTTTTCTCTTAGGAGACTGTATGGAATTTCTCCAAAGGCTCTCAAGACCATTAAAATGTTTGCTTGTTTTTATTACTAGGTGGTACCTCTCCATTTGGAGGGAAGTGCCCTATTCTTCTTCCAAAGATTTGATACAACATGAGTGAACATAGTGACAGATATTTTTCATTCTGACAGATGACTTTTGTTACCACAAATTCCCTTGGTTTGCTGCTTTTACTTCTAAGTAGCTTTTAAATTATTTTCCTGATTGTAAACTGATTATACATATGACTTCTCTGTCATTCACAGATTTAACAACCATAATCCTGATAATTTGTAAATATGATAGGCACTACGAGTACTCACCAATAACTGGATCTCTGTTTCTTCTTACACATACATAGTCTGAAATTCCTAC
>NW_007747171.1:5927-6553 GCF_000696425.1 Galeopterus variegatus | reverse complement strand
CTGGATAAAGAAATGTGGTATATCTACACAATGGAATACTACTCAGCAATAAAAATAGAATGAAATTCTGCCATTTGCAGCAACATGGATGATTCTGGAGAAAATTATGTTAAGTGAAATAAGCCAGGCTCTGAAAGACAAATAACACCTGATCTCATTTATATGTGGAATCTAAAAAGTTAAATTCACAGAGGCAGAGAGTAGAATGGTGATTATCAGGGGCTGGGTGTGTGTGTGTGGAGGGCCAGGATTGGAGGAGATTTTGCTCAAAAAAATATAAAATTTCAGTTAGGAGAAAGAATTTCAAGAGATCTACTGTACGGCATGGTAATTATAGTTAACAACAATGTATTTTATTTGTGAAAATCGCTAAGAGAGTACATTTTGTATTCTCATCATGAAAATAAATATAGTCATGGCTCACTTAATGATGGAGATACGTTCTGAAAGATGCAGTGTTAGGTGATTTAGTCCTAGTGTGAATATCATAGAGTGTACTCACACCAACTACATGGTGTGTAGCCTACTACATACCTAGACAATATGGTGTACCCTGTGGCTCACTTCTATGTGAGTAATGCATTGCAGTATGACCCTATGACAGCAATGATATCACTAGGGAACAG
>NW_007747171.1:0-257 GCF_000696425.1 Galeopterus variegatus | reverse complement strand
TGTGTGAAAAGGACATGAGTTTTTAGGGGTCAGGGAAGAATGACATAAATTGTATGCTCCCTAAACTCACTGGAGTAAATCCGTGCTGTAACTGTTGAGGGTGGAAAGTCCTGTTATGGTAATTGAAAGGTGGGGCCTTGAGGAGATGATTAGATTGTAGGACCGTGCCATAGGGAATGGATTAAAAATGGTGGTCATGGGCATGGTTTGGAAGGCTTTAAAAAGATACTGAATGAGGAGGTTAGTCTCTGTGCTCT
>NW_007747170.1:12018-12639 GCF_000696425.1 Galeopterus variegatus | reverse complement strand
GTAGGTGAAGATGATGTTTGGTTACAGAAGAGTAGTTATTGTCTACAGGTTATCTGTTTTGCTTGGCTGTGTCTTTCTTAGTTCCTTGTATAGAGAGTGGGCTTCTGTTGCCTTCTATTTTTTGTTCTTGTTTTTGTTTATACCCTTTGGCATTTTGGGATTGTCTGATTCTTCAGGTCTGGGTCTGGCATGTATGAAGCAAAGCAAAGCAAACCAAACGAAAGGGAACTTAGCATCCTATTGTTCCTTGTGTCCTGAGGTCCCTAGCAGTCTTGTATTCTCTCCACCTTCAGCCTTATGTTTGTTTTATATATAATATCCAGATTTTTTAGTGGACCTTCTGGTTAAAAATAGGGAGAAGACGTTGAATATGTCTTCTTTGCCATAGTTATTCAGCAATATTTTTTAGCTAAATTACCTTTAGAAGCAGTGGATCTTTTTTTGGGGGGGAGAGGGGGCCATCATTTGTTTAATTCTCTTAATGTAATTATTTCATTCATCTTATAAATGTGTCTTTACTTTTAGACACATCCCAGATATAGACAATGTGCTGGAATTATTTATTGAGGAACAACCTACTAAGAATATAGACATGTAAATGTGAGTATTATTATGGAGGAT
>NW_007747170.1:5776-6591 GCF_000696425.1 Galeopterus variegatus | reverse complement strand
TATCTCCATGAATTCCTCTCAATAATTTCCTGTAGTTTGCTGTGTGATGATCTCGCCAAGCCTTCATTAAAAATTTACCTAAGAGTTCGATAAACTTTGATGCAGTTGTAAGTGGTAATTTTAATAAAATTAATTATTTGTTGCTGGTATTTGGAATTACAGTTACAATTTGTTTTTTAACCAGGTAAGCAGTAATCTTGTTATATTCACTGATTAATTCTAGTTTGTAACATATAGATTGATGTTATTCTAGAAATATACACATTCAATACGTGAATAAGGTCCGTTTGATTTCTTCCTTTCCAATCCTTATGTATTTTTTTCCTTTTCTTGTATTATTGCCCTAAATACATATTGAATAGAACTGGTGATAGTAGGAATNTCAAATAGTTTTTCTATCTATTGTGATGTGACACATTTTTGTTCCTTTGTTTTTTTAAGTTGTTTGATTTCTAAGTGTTAAATCTACAATAATTCAGTCTTGGATTAAACCCAGATTGTTCATGTCATATGAACAGTGCTGTAAGATACATGATATTTGATGTGTCTTAGGAATCCATTTCTCACAAAAAAAAGTTTTTTTTTGTTTTTTGTTTTTTTTCTTTTTGGGAGCTGGCTGGTAGCGGCATCCAAACTCTTGACCTCGGTTTTCTAACACCATGCTCTAACCAACTGAGCTGACCAGCCAGCCCAGAAATAAGTTTTTGTTTGTTTTTTTGTTTTAGCTTTTGTAAGTTAATGATAAATGTAAAATTATCACAGTAATTTTTATGATTGCTGTTTTCTATTAGAGATAAGTTTATCCTTCTGTATAT
>NW_007747170.1:0-384 GCF_000696425.1 Galeopterus variegatus | reverse complement strand
TTGTCTCAGGTTTGTTTATGTGGACATGTCCTATTTAACTCTCAGTTAGAAAGGATAATGTTGCCTCATGTAGAATTCTGTGCTGACGGTTTTATTTTTTTCTTTCAGCGTTGGGAAAATTCTGCTCCGTTTTCTCCGGTTCTCCATGGATTCAGTCTAGAAGGAAGCCGTCTTTCCAATCATCCCTCTGGGATAGGTAATGTATCCTTATTTCTCAGACGTTTTCACTTGGTATACATTTGTTCAATTCACTGATACTCCATATTTCATACAGATGCCTAACATATAGTTTAATAAAAAAAAATCAAAAATTCCAATACCGCTGGTGTCAATCTAAGTATTCCATTTATGTAAATGAAAATAAAACATGTTTTGACTAACAAT
>NW_007747169.1:12237-12640 GCF_000696425.1 Galeopterus variegatus | reverse complement strand
CTCTTTTTATCTTTTAATCTTTCAAGGCTGTGCTTTTCTAATCAAAAAGCTTCAAGAGGCATGGGAGCTGGGCTGGATCCTACCTAACATTTCCTCAAACTGGGGCTCATCATTCAAAGTTTCTGCATTTAAAAACAAAAACCAGACCAAGATGGCAGAATAGATGGTCCCCAGCATCAGTCTCTCCCACAATCAACTAATTTACAACTATTAAAAAGCAATGACTGCCAAGCTGGGGCTTCTAGAGCTCAGGGTAAGAGGAGGAAAAACTTCAGAGTGCATGAAGGTGGGAGAAGCCACGATGAGAGAAAGAAAAAACCTCTCTGACCATTTTGAGCCCCAGCCACTTCAAGGCTGGCCCTGGTGAGCATAGGGAGCAAGAGCTGGCTAAAGCCACTGCTGT
>NW_007747169.1:6221-7128 GCF_000696425.1 Galeopterus variegatus | reverse complement strand
CTTTGCTCTGGCAACTTAGAGCTGATCATAAGCTCCACGGGAGCAGGGACTGCAACATTTTTGTTCTCTGTTGCATCTTTACTGACTAGCACAGAGTAGGTGCTCAATAAAAATGCACTCAGTGAATGTGCATATACGGCCTCAGGCCCTCTAGACACCAGCTGGAAGAAACTTTTTTTCTGCTTATCTGCATTATAAAAACTAAAAAACAAAAACAGTGTGAAGAAGAAACTAAAAACCAACCTTAACCACAATACCCAGAAATAATCACTATTAACATTTTAGTTCATTTCCATCCATGCCTTTAAAATAAAACTGTATATCCATAGATATTTTATGAGCTAAGTCTTTAGGGATGAAAAGGAGTTATCCAGGAAAAGAAGTGGGATGGGGGTTGGGGAGCTGTAGAGGAGAAATATAAGTAGATGGAATAGCATAATAAAGACACAGAGGTGTGGAATCACATGGCGTATTGGAGGAACTAAAAATAGTTCATATTGAAGAGATGGGAGTAGGATATGCCAGGAGTACAGAAGAGAAAGGGGATGGGATATGCAGCTGAAAGGATATGTGGAAATGGACATCATAATGTGAAAACGTGAGACAAGGTAATCACTCCTCTTATGGACTTTGAGTTCCAATCAACAACTCCTTGATATCATGATCTCCTACTATGTGCAAGGCTCTGTGGGAACACGCCAGTTTCTAAGACATTGTCCTTGCCTTTAAGAAGCTCACAGTCTAGTTGGAGACATATTGTACATGAAATTGAAAAGTTCCTCTCCTGCAGGAGTATAATGGAAAGTGACAGATGAGCGTACATAGTGTTTAGGGGCTCAGGTAATGAGTGGTGAGATCAAAAGAAGGACTTACACGGGGTTTCAAAAGATAAAGACGTCCCGGTCCA
>NW_007747169.1:0-1253 GCF_000696425.1 Galeopterus variegatus | reverse complement strand
TTTTTTTTTTTTCACTCTTTTCCCTTTTCAAGGCCTATTTGATCATTAAGTGTTTTATTTAATCTCTGAAATGTAACTCAGAAAACATTTTTAATGTACAGAAGTCTCAACAAAGTCTTTGAAAATAAAAATGTCAAATGCATAATTCTCACAGCTTCATAAAAGAGCTCTAGTTTACAAAGAATTAACTTATTCACTAGAGATTTCTCAGCCTCTGTGCCTGTGTCCCTGTGGTATTGCAATCCTCAACCAAGATATCTTAGTAGCTGGAATTAAACTCACTAAATAATTATTTAAAACAAAACAAAAAAAATAAAAGCATGAGATTATTTCTCAGTTCCCTACAACTATATAGGATAAATTCAAGCTTTATGATACTTCTTTTAACATGGTCATCTCATAAGTGTCCCTCATTGAGTTAAATGTATAGTTATTTGATCCTCCCAGAAACCTTTTGATTAGGTACTACCATCACGTTTTTAGAGATAAGGAAACTGAGGATAAGAGAGGTTGAAAAATTCTCAGGGTTACCTCACCGTTAAATAGTAGACACAGGTCTAATCCAAATTTGGAGTCTCCTGTGTGCTGCTTAATGTGTTTCCAGAGTGCACATTGGTGGATCACCATAGTTTTCACAGTTCCCCTACCATTGCCACAAGGCGTTCCCACTAGCTGTGCCCAATTATGGATGTGGGTGTCTTTTCTTATCTTCCTGCCAATAACCCCCATGCATCCCTATGTAGCCCAGAATTCCCAAGGCTGTGGCTCCTCCTGCTGAAAGAGTATGTGCTGAAAACCCCTTTTCTGAGTGTATGTGGAACATTTTTTTAAAATCCTTAATGGTGGCAAATCTTTGCTCCTCAAAGTAAATATGCTTCTGAGAAACAGCTTGAATTTACTAGGAGCAAAGTCTGGAGAATGGGCATTCAAGCTGGGAAATTCAAACAAGGCACACTGTAAATTTTTCTTGTGGGGTGCATATGTGGGACCTGCAAAACTTTTATTCACATGTCTGACACCGAAGAAATGAACCCAACCCTTCAGAAAAGGGCTAGCACCACTTCTCATGGGTCTCTGACTTTTTTCTCTTCTGTTGATTGTAGGAAACTGTACAACAATGGCTTTACTTCAGTCCAAGGACATGCTTTTAATGGAACAAAGCTGGATGCTGTGTAAGTCAAGGGTAGCTGTGAAAACCGCCACCCCCACCCTCCAACAAGAACCATCCAGTGGGTCAGAATTCTGCTGAGAGA
>NW_007747168.1:5035-12640 GCF_000696425.1 Galeopterus variegatus | reverse complement strand
TTTAGTTTTTAAATAATTTGTGAATATTAGCACAGAGCACTGTACTTTTATTTTTTTAAGAAAGAATCTTTGTTTTTCCATTGTATTAGCTCCTCTTTTAATTTCTGTAAATATATAACTTAGTTACTTTGAAATCTTTTTTCTGTCTTTCTTTTTAAACAACTTAGCGATTTTTAAATCGAAATGTTTTGTTTAATCCATACGAAAATCAATCAATATTGTAGCTTGATTGTAGAATATTCTAAGTTCTTAACAATTCTGTTAAATCGAGGATTGTAGTTATATTACACTTGGATTTTTTTGTTACATGTATATCATATATATATATATATATATTCATGTACAAAAGAAACGATGTTAATACATCCCTATTTTGCAGAATCAATTGTCCAATAGGTCAACAAAGAACAATATCTGTATCCCATAGAGAAACATTATTGTGTGTGAGTTGGAGTACCACAGGCAGTCTATCAAGTATAATTACTATGCATATAAATTGGTATTACTTGATGCTTTACTTTAAATTTGTAGCTAGCCATGCACTTAAAAACTCTATAGCCACATGACAACTAAAGGCAGTATCTGATCTGGAGTCTATCCTGGAGGGGGAAAAGCTATAAAAGGCATGATAGAGTCAGCTGATAAAACTGGAGTAGGAATGGTTCATTAAAGTATCGTTTTCACCTTCAGTAGGGGAAAAGGGCCATAATGTATGTAAGTTAACCTTAATTGATTCAGAAAAAAATTATTCGTGTGTGTGTGTGTGTGTGTGTGTGTGTGTAGAGTGGTCAAATGATAAAATGGGGTAAAACACTAAAATAGATAAATCTAGGTTCTTTGTGTGTTCTGTGTTCTTTGTACTGTTCTCCTTTTTTTGCTACTTATCTGTAAGGTTGAAATGATTTCCAAATAGAAGGTTAAAAAAAATAAAAGGCCTGTACCTTATGATAGCATTAAAAAGAAAAAAAAGAAACAAAAACAAAAAACCACATCTCTGTAGCCCAAGCTCTGCCAATGTTATTGACGATGTTAGTTCACAGACAGTAACATAAGCAAATCATTAATTCTTATCTCCATTTGTCATAGATTTAATTTCTATTCAATGGAAAATTCAAAATAGTATAAAAAATGTTATTACAAATATTAGTGAATTTATTTCCAAGATTGTGTTGTTACTAGAACATCTGATCATAATGCCGTATAAAAATGTCGTGTCTTCCCTCAGGGGTTTTATTTCTGTCAGTCTTGACCCTGACCAGTGCCAACAGCCTGCCCAAAGACAGAGTCCGATTCTCAGTCAGCAAAGACTAACTGGCATGGTGTCTTAGTCTGTCTGGGCCGCTGTAACAGAGTATCACAGACCGGGTGGCTTATAAACAACAGGCATTTATTTCTCACAGTTCTGTAGGCTGGGAAATCTGCAATCAGGGTGCCACCTTATTGGGTGCCTGGTGAAGGCCTGCTTCCTAGTTCACGATGGGTGGCTGTCTTCTCACTGTGTCCTCACATGGTGGAAAGGGCAAAGGAGTTCTCTGAAGCCACTTTTGTAAGGGCTCTAATTCCACTAGTGCAGAGCCCTCGTGACTTAGTCACTTTCCGGAGGCCCCATCTCCCAATACCATCACCTTGAGGGTTAGAATTTCAACATATGAATCTGGGAGGTGACACAACCTTTCAGACCATAGCACATGACTAATGGGAGGAGCTATGGCAGAATTGGCCTTGACTTAGTTCTTATACCAACCTCCACTGTGACTCTGGAGTGACTTTAAGCCAGTTAACATTTCTAGGCTTATTAACTACCCTGACGGCCTTACAGAACTGTTGGGAGACTACATGAGAGTATTCTGGAAAATTGTCATGTGCTATGTAATACTGTTATTGAAAAATTAGAAATAACAGAGAGCCTGAAGTGTTTTACTTATACTGTTTAAAGGATAATTGATGGTTGGCGTTATTGTTATAGTGCATGTATAGTTGCTGTGTTCTCCACATGTATTATCATCTCATGGTTAATTATCGGAAGTAAATATCAACTCTGTTGTCCTCTCCATGAAGGAAAATGCCCGTGAGCTATAATTACAGCAGCTTACATATCAATTACATGACCTTTCTACAGTTAAAAGGGGAAAACGCAACTATGACCCTTGATATTTTTATTGATCACTGTTACTTTGGTAATAAATAATGCTGCAACACAATGCTTTATTTCTCATTCCCATCACCTTGTAACTGCAGTTGGCAGTGGTGCTGTGTCGTCTTCATCTCCAGACCAGGTTGAAGAGCAGCCCCCATATGGGGCGTGCCACACTTATGGCCGAGAGGAATGCTGGGATGGGATCCTAGCATAGCTCTTACAGCTTCTATTCAGATGTGGCATGTGTTGCAACTGTTGCAGTTCATTGGCCAGAGCAAGTCACATGGCCAGTGGGGGTGGGACATGTGAGCTCTCTCCTTCCACATGGGCACCAGAAGGCACGTGGCAAGGGCAAGGCAGTATGATTCTCTGTAGGAGGGGTAGAAACTAAGAATACAATCTCTGCCCTATGAGTATTCCATTATTTGTTTAAAGGTACATATGTTAGTGTCAATAAAAATAAACAACAATTTAGAGGAAAGCATTTGTCAACAAATGAGAGTTTTTAGCTTAATGACTTTCAGGTTCCTTAGATGTAATGTTCTGTGATTCGTATTTGGAATACATGGAAAACTATACCATTTTATATAATTGGGTTCCTTTCCTAAAGGTTTTCTGGGGTTTTGTTGTACAAATAAATAAATAGGGATTTCTGTTGACGGTTTCTGTTTGGGTGTGTTGTATTTATGGTGTGAAAGAGCTGCCCTCTTGAGGGAGAGTGCTAGAATAGCCCATCCACTGCCCACTTACCCCCACTGTCACTACTTAGTTGGAGGACTTGGAACACTGGGAGAAACTGCCACAGGATGACATGGGTCGCTCATTTACCTGGCTCTTGATGCATTAGTGTCACTCACACATGTGCCACTGGGGCAAAGAGTAACTGGGATAATGAAGAAATGGTAAGAAAATTGCAATTTCACTGAGCCTTTATTTTAGTTGGTGTTTTGCCCCCTTTTAGTTATAAGAGAGTGTGTGTCTGTGGGTGTCTTTTTTGATGTAATAATTGCAAAACTACTAGGTAAGAGAGAGAGTATGTGTGAAGATGTTCAGAGTGATTGGTAGATACATGTTCATAGCCTCATGGAATTGTAGAGCCAGAATGCTCTTGTTTACAGTCATGTAGAGTGAAGTCCAGTAAATTGAAAGCTTTGCCTGGGATAGAGGGAGTTGGAATTTGGGCTGAGATTCAAACCTTAATCTCTGTTCTCCTAATCCAGCTTCTTTATAGTTCAGTGAGATGTAGCTTTCTACAATTTTATGGTTATGTCTCTTGAACTCTATCTACAGTAATCACATATATTCCCAAATAGACATACATATATGTAATCATAGTTTTACATTTCTTATTTCTTTGAATCTAGTGTAACACTAATTCCTAATTGGTACTTAAATTTTTCTTCGTTTGACATCCAATAAAGTAGCATATTATTTAAATAAGTTATGATGTTCTTTTATAATGCTGTTCTCTTCATATGAAATGAAAGTTTGCTTTATATTTACCTTTCATAATTGGAGAACTTATATTGCTACAGGGAATTTTTTTACAGAGTACAATTTTAAATTTAATATGCTAAATTAAATATGCAAAAATTGATTCAAAGAGTGGATATAGTATAGATGTCAGATTCTTCAAGGTCTGATTTGCAATAATATAGATTATATTAAATAAAAGGAATCATATGAATTATTAGACCAATATTAGACATTCATGGGGTAAATAGCAAGAACCCTGTAAATGAAGCATTCACCAAATGAATATTATCAGTGTGTTATATGTGAACTACATTCCACATAGCACAAATGATTTACTGACAAAGGCATTTACGTTATTTACTGGTACATTGGTATTTACATTATTTATATTTTTTCCTTGTGCTCGTGGTGGCCAGTAAATGTTTTAAAGAGACTCTTTAAAGAAAATTTATTTTAGGGCTGGCCCGGTGGCGCACTGCTATAGTGCACTGCTTGGGAAGTGCGGTGGCGCTCCCGCCGAGGGTTCGGATCCCACATACAGACCGGCCGCTCACTGGCTGAGCGAGGTGCAGGGGCAACGCCGAGGGTTGCGATCCCGTTGCCGGTCCCAGTCTGGTACGGGCGCGACACTGAGGGTTGCGATCTGTTGCCGGCCACGAAAAAAGACAAAAAGGAAAAAAAAAAAAAAAAGAAAATTTATTTTATTTTTGTTTTTTTCTTTTATAAGGTATTCATAAGAATGGAAGTGGTGTTTCCCTGCCAGATTCCTTATTGCTGTATCTCATGAACCTACATAGTCTTGGGGAAGAGACTTTATTTAATGATGACAAACCTGTCACCAGTGTAGCACCAGCAGTGAGAGGACAAAAACGAATAGAAATAACGCATTTAAATTATATTCAACAAGGAAGTCATTTCAGTCAACAACTTCTGCTGCATTATTTTTCCAAGATGAACCGCTACACAACCATGAGACAGTTGGGGGATGGCACCTACAGGAGTGTGCTTATGGGCAAGAGTAACGAGTCTGGGGAGCTGGTGGCCATCAAAAGGTACTGTGTGCGACACTGCAAAGTTTACTTTTGAATTCTGATGTTCGTTTTCCTTTGCCTGCTTGAGAAAATATATAAGCACACAGAAAGGTCTAGGTTAGATGACATGTTGCTTTGGCTAATGTGGAATGCCATGCTGGGAAAAAAATGACCAAAAAGGAATATTCTGCTAATCCCATGTATATTAATTTTCTGGCTTATCCAGCTACATTGATGAACAAAAAAATATGTTTTCTGCTTTTTATGGGTAATGCATTTGGGCTGAAACTGAAGGTAATGTTTGGGATGGTTTTAAAGTTTAAAAGTTTAAAAAAATTTAATATGGGTACAGAGTAAAGCTTATTATTTCTTTAAAACAATAGGCCTCAAAATCAGATGGCATTCGTAATATCAGATTGAGTTCTGAATAGCATTTGTTATTTTTTCCTGAGCTCATCAATTAAATATTACTTATTACTAATTTAATTATTTCTTTTTAATTTACTGTATTTATCTTTTGCTACCTAAAAAAATATCACAAATCTTAGAAACTTAAGGACAAACATTTATTAATTCACACAGTTTCTGTGGATCAGGATTTAGGAGTCATTTAACTTGGTAGTTCTGATCTAGGGTCTCTCATGAGGTCAGATATTGGCCAAGGTTGGCATCATCTGAAGGCTTGACTGGGGCTGCAGAATCCACTTCCAAGTGGCTCACTCTGTCAGTTTCTAGGGCTGCCATAACAAAGGACCACAGACTGGGTGACTTGAACAACAGAAATTTATTTCCTCACTGTTCTAGAGGCTAGAGGTCTGAGATCAAGGTGTCAGCAGGGTCAGTTTCTTCTGAGCCTTCTCTCCTTGGCTTGTAGATAGCTGTCTTCTCTCTCTGTCTTCACACGGTCTTCCCTCTGTGTGTGTCTGTGTCCAAATTTCCTTTTCTTGTAGGAAATATGTCTTCCTACAGAGCACTGAGAAACCCCAGCATATAAAGGATGGGGGGGCCGGCCCGGCGGCGCACTGCGCTAGTGCGCCGCTTGGGAAGCGCGGCGGCGCTCCCGCCGAGGGTTCGGATCCCACATACAGACCGGTTCCCGCTCACTGGCTGAGCGAGGCGCGGGGGCAACGCCGAGGGTTGCGATCCCGTTGCGGGTCCGGGTCCGGTACAGGGGCGACACTGAGGGTTGCGATCCGTTGCCGGACACGGAAAAAAGACAAAAATAAATAAATAAATAAAAAATAAAGGATGTGGACTGGGTTAGAGTCTTACAAAAAAGACTGAGAAAGAACCAGCAGAGAAATAGAGTGAAAACCAGGAGAGTGTAGGAAATGGCTGAACCCAAGGGAAATATCTAAAGAAGGAGGGTGCTCAGCTGGCAGGCAGGTAATAACTAATAACTGAAAAGCATCTGGATTTGTTAGGAACACATCTTGCTGCAAGTAACAAATTCATAGATTAATAGCAAGTAACAAAACCCATGCTTTAAATAAGTAGAATTTATTTTTCTGTCATATCAAGAAATCTGGAGTTTGATGTTTCCAGAACACTTTCAGTGGCTCAACAGTGTACCCAAGGAATCCAGACTTTTCCATCTTGTACCCAAGGAATCCAGACTTTTCTATCTTCTTTATATGAGCCATTAGCATTTTTTTGTCCTCAAATGTTTTGTCACCTAATGGCCACGTTATGGCTACTTCACCTCCAGGCATTACATTGATGTTCAAGGTGGGAAGAAGGGAGAATACCAGCACACCCTTCTCTCGTCGTTAACCAGGAAGCAATATTTCTTTCCCAGAAGCCCCCAAGGACTTCCCCTTACATCTTAATGTTTAGGACTGGATACTTTACTTCCAAAGGGGGCTGAGAAGGTGAGTGTTCGCTCTTCTAGCCTTTATACTAGGAGGCAAAAGGAACGGGGCTGGAAATGTTCTTGTATCCACGTGATATTATGTGCCAGGGTGTTCTTGGATTGGGGAATGTGGCATAACTGGTGGCCATGGTGAGCGCTGTTCCAGGGAGTAGTGGATGAGACGAGGCAGATTGCAGCAGGGCAGGGAGAGGGAAACATGGCACTGGAGGCGCTGAGCTTTGAGGAGTTGTGAGAAATGTGTTTCTGAGAACGAGGAAAGTCATGAGTATCGTGAAGGGTCCACCTGAGACTACATGGAACGATTAGGAGTGTGGAGCTGCTGGGAGCATCGCATGACCTTTCCTTTTCCCTTCACCAGATGTTAACTCTGTTTTCCCACCCACTTCTCTTCCCAACTATTTCTAAAGTTGAGCTTGCACTAGAAGTAATACATTTTACCTTTTATTTTCCAAAGTATCTGATTGTACTTTGCATTTACGAGTGGGATGAGAGCTTTCTCAATTCAGGTTATACATTAATAAGTAAAGATTAAAGTAAAACACTCCCATAATTCCAACTTTTGAAATAATTGGGGCAAGAGTGTGTAAAAAAGAGAAGACTGCTACAAGCCCAGGAAATACGTTCACTGAAGTAAGTGACACATTGTAATTACAGGCTCTCTGGTCTGGGATCTGAGTCAAAGACAGAACACAGTGATAGTCACTTTGCAGGATTGTTGAGAAGATAAAAAGAGACAACGTGCCCTTTAAAAATTGAAAAGTGCCCTATTATACAGTTACATATTATTAGATATTATTAGTTTCTCCAATGAATATATTCATAAATCCATCGTGAGGAATTTTATGCCTAGGGCATTGATGAGATGTCCTTTTTTATTTTTATTTTTTCCAGTAACTTGAGGGTAGATGGAAGCTACTCTTAAAGGACAATCCTGAAGTTATCACTAGGTAAAGTCAAAGAACCCATCCAAAGTCTGCAGTGAAAAATAAGTGGTAGCTTATAGCCTTGCTTTTAAAGACATTAATAAAAAAAAATTATGAAAAAAATTGGCATTTTATTTTCTACTCACTTCCAATATCAGTCCTATG
>NW_007747168.1:2173-4071 GCF_000696425.1 Galeopterus variegatus | reverse complement strand
AGAGTCAACCTAGAGCTGGAAGTGTTTCAGGCTGTAGAACAGGCTGGGCAGATGAGCCCAGTGTGGAAGCTCTTCTTCCCACCCTGTGCAAGGCTGGAAGAGCGTATCCCCACCTTCCACACCCTAATTCCTGCATCTGGGAACAACAAATGCTACCAGCCGCGGTGACAGTTCTTCCACTTATGGCTGTGTATAGAGCACGGTTAGATTTGGGTGGCAATGCAGGGTGCGATAAATCCTTTACCACTTAATTCTCCTGTAGTTACCAAGTAAGTGAAGTGCCCAAGGCCACTTGCAAATCATCTGTAAATCATTAGCCTGTCCCTCTTGCCAGAAGACTGAGAGTATTTTTGAAAGCAATGTTGTTTTCCACGGGATACCTGAGGTTCATTTTATGTGAAGAACTATAGATTCCTTCCAAGTTTTATTTCTTTATTTTCTTAAAGTTTTGTAATGAGACTTTTTCCAGAAGAAAGACAGAGAGAGAGAATGAGAGGAGAGGAGAGGAGAGAGAAAAAAGAGAGAGAAAGAAAGAAAGAAAAGAAAAGGGGGGGAAAGAGAGAGAGAGAGGAAAGAAAAGAAAGAAAAGGAAGGAAGGAAGGAAGGAAGGAAGGAAGGAAGGAAGGAAGGAAGGAAGGAAGGAAGNCTATGAAAGGATAAGATGAAATGTAGCACTGATTACAAAACATAAAAATAAAGCTTTTAAATAAAAGGAGTGGGTTTTTGTTTTATTTTGCTTTTTATATTTCAGGAGGTATATTAGCCACCATTACGTTTCTGGTGAACACTCTGGCTAGAGTAGTTTTAGATCTCCTAACCAAACATATCATATATAAAAAATTACATTAAGAAAAACATAATTTAATATTAGCTCCTTCACAAGACTTAACCTGACATAAGAAACCTTGCCTTTGTAACAATTAAATAATACATGAAATTGTTCAAATCTGAAAAAATGAGAATGATATGCCAGGATTTTGTTACCAGTGTACTACTAACCTGTGCCCCCCAAATAGGATTATACCTATTTCATTGGTATAGGAGTATCTCAAGGGTCTACAAGAGCGTGACACATAGTAGGTAATCAATAAATATCTGTTGAAGGAGTGAATGAATCAGAGGAGTGTCTAGTAGTTTGCAGTAATTTCCAATAAGCAGCACCTTCCATCTCTGAATATAGTGCATTACCTTAGTAAGGCTTATGCTGATAAACTTGAGCCTTCATAGATACAGGGCCTTCAAGGAAAAAATATTAAATTTCATTGCTTCAAGATTCACTTTTGAAACANGAAGGAAGGAAGGAAGGAAGGAAGGAAGGAAGGAAGGAAGGAAGGAAGAGATCTAGCAGCAAGTATCTCTTGCCTCATTCCTCAGACCTGAGCTGTTAAAGAACAGGAGGAAAGTCGCTCTTGGTTTCAGAAGCTGACCCCTGTGTGGATCTGCCTCTGCACTATACCTGTGTCAGCCTGTCAGAGGTGTTTTTTGTTCGTTTGTTTGTTTTGTTTTTAATCTTAAACTTTCCGTGTAAGGTGAAGTGAGGTTTTTGCAGCTGGCAGGCGGCAGCTACAGGTCGCGGTGGGAGGAGGCGGCTCTGCTGCTCATGAGCGGCTCTCGTGCACCACTTTCTGGATGTGCTTCGGGATGAACACGCACCAGTCACCGCACGGGTCCTCGGAGCTCCCACTGCCGGCCTCGGGAGGCTCATGCTCGGCCTCCGCGTCTGGCTCTCGCTCCTCCGCTTCCCCGGGGCTGCGTTCACCTCGGCCCAGCCGCGCTCTGCCTGCACGACTCTCCGCTTTCCTGATGAAAGGCTGGGTTCTGTGCGGCTGCTTATGTGGAAGATTGTCTGATTTAGTTTAAACACACCATCTGGGGGCATTTCACATTTTGTAAATTTG
>NW_007747168.1:0-312 GCF_000696425.1 Galeopterus variegatus | reverse complement strand
TCTTAAAAACACTTTTACTAAATTTTCTTTATTAAAAAATCTCCAGATAAAGGGTTTGTTGTGCAGTATATGCATGTATTGAAACAACACACTGTACCCCGTAAATATGTATAAGTAAATGTTAAAATAAAATTTAAAAAAAGAAAGTGAATACATTAAAAACATAAAGGATTAAAACGTTTAAAACAGACTTTGGAACTTCTGAATGGACTGTGGAACCTCTATAGCAGACGTTGGAATATATGAATTGTTATTGTCAGTGCAAACAATTGTTGTATTAAAATATCGCTAAATTAAAATACAGCTTAAAAA
>NW_007747167.1:11664-12640 GCF_000696425.1 Galeopterus variegatus | reverse complement strand
GATATTTTGACTTTATGATAGTGGAAAAGCTATAGGCATTCAGTAGAAACCGTACTTTGAGTACTCATACAACCTTTGTATTTCGCTTTCAGTACAGTATTCAATAAATTATATGAGATATTCAACTCTTTGTTATAAAACACTCTTCGTTAGATGATTTTGCTCAAATGTAGGCTAATGTAGGTGTTCTGAGCATGTTTACAGTAGGCTAGGCTAAGCTATGACACTTGGTAGGTTAGGTGTATTCAATGCATTTTTGACTTAAAATATTTTGAGTTTGTGATGGGTTTATCAGGATATAACCAATCATAAGTCAAGGAGCATCTGTACTCATTGAGACCCTAATAATGTCTATCACTGTTCTTTTTTTTTTTTTTAAAGATGACCGGTAAGGGGATCTCAACCCTTGACTTGGTGTTNGGACAGTTTTTTAATGCTTGATTATATGTTAAAATAATATTTTGGATATATTGGGTTAAATAAAATTAATTAAACTGTAATTTTATTTGTTTCTTATTAGTTTTTTAATGTGGCTATGACAAAATTTCAAATTATGTATATGTGTTTCACTTTATATCACTGTTGGACAGAGCAGGTTTAGAAGATCACTCTGTCTGCAGAATGGGTTAAAGTGGGCAAGAATGAATGCCGGGAGACCAGTTAGCAGGCTGTTCTCAAGAACTGTGTGGATATAACTAAACTATCTAAGTAATGTAAGAGATTTTCTAAGCAGTCTAAGAAGATTCTAAAAGGAAGTGGCAAATTAGCTGAAAACACTTCTGATAAGAAATTGTTTAAATTATTGTTTTAGTTACCAAAAAAAAATTTTAAAAAGGTAGCAATGTTCTGCTGCACAAAATTATAAGTAGAACACTTTGTATTCTAAACAATGTTTATGGCTAAAATTTGAATGCCTGATCAAAGCAATAAAACAAAATGTTTATAGCTTTTGTCTATGTCTTTAGGTTTTATATCC
>NW_007747167.1:0-10188 GCF_000696425.1 Galeopterus variegatus | reverse complement strand
TGTGTGTGTGTGTGTGTGTGTGTTGTGCCTGAGGTATGCTTTTAAAAATCCGCAACTTCAACAGAAATATGATGTCATAATTGTGTTACTAACTTTCACTATTTCACTGATTTTTCTGTGTATGTGTAACAAAACTCTGATATCCAAAGTGTGTATAAATTAAAATATATTGTACGTGTACAAATAAAAGAACTTAAATTATTCTTTTCTTTCTGTTTTTACAGCTTGCAGACCAGGGTTCTATAAAGCATTTGCCGGGAATACAAAGTGTTCGAAGTGCCCTCCACATAGTTTAACCTACATGGAAGCAACTTCTGTCTGTCAGTGTGAAAAGGGTTACTTCCGAGCTGAAAAAGACCCACCTTCTATGGCATGTACCAGTAAGTCTATACATTTTGGACTTAGAAATCCTATTTCCAACCCTTTTGGTCTCTTTATTCTAAATTTTAAAAATAAGGAAATGTGCAAAATTATGTTTTATTAATGCCATTGTCCTTGATAACAATCAGGAAAAAAGCTTCTCTCTTCTCAGCATAGTTTCTATTCAACTGTTTGTAAAGAATCTCTTTACTCCTCAAAATCTATATTGATTTTTGATGTCCAAATACCAGAACTGGTTTGAGGCCCTGCAAATTTTCCCTAACCATAATCCGTCCTTAGGAATTCAAAGCAGTTTAAGTCTACACGAATGGAACTTTTCTTCTCTGCTTCAACCCTTGATCATTATAAGGCACATCAATTTAGGACATAAAGTTTAATGGGGGTTGGGGAAGGGAGAGATTATAGAGGAAACTTTAGTCATTGTGCTACTGTTATACAGAAAAGTTAGTGTCCTTGACATTTGCTTTAAAAGAAGGTGTTTTTGTTTGTCTAGATTTCACTTTTCACTTTGTCTGCAATTTTTTGGTTAGAACTAATAGAATACTAAATCTAAATGTGAAGGTCATTTTAATACATGCACCAAAAATTTTAAGTTATTTGTATTTTTTCTATTATTAAAATATTGCCAAATATCTGCACCTTTAAAAAACAAAAGTGAATATAGTAATGCATTGCTAAGCTATGCAAAAGTAAAATGTCACCCCTTAGATATAGTCAAATATGTGAAGAAGATAGTACAGTGAAAATCTGCCCTTCTTGGTGATGAATTGGTGCCAAGATGTTATTTCTTTTATGTAATTCCATAGAAGCCAAAATAGATTCAGAATAATGTAATGTCACATATTCCTTTGAGACAATGATTATGTCCCATTTTTAAAACTTAACAGATGTAGTTCATAGATTTGTCTGCATTACTGTACACTTTATTAAAAATATTTTAGAGGATATATTTAATAAAATGTAACATTCATTAGCAGATGTAATTTTTGCTTTCTGATTGTAAATGCTGAGTGACTACTTTCTTCAGAAAATTACAGCCTGGATATGTAATTCTTCTTGTATGGTTTCTGTTAAAAGAAAAACTTAAGACAAATTAAATTTAATAGAGTTTAATTGAGAAAAGAAAAAAAATACACAAATTCGGCAGCCCCTAGAATCAGAACAGATTCAGAGGGATCATGCTGTTGCCTCAGGGCACTTAACATTTAGACAAAGGGAAATGACATGCAGAAAACAGAAGTGGGGTTCAGAAACAGCTGGATTGGTTATAGCTTGGCATTGGCCTTATTTGAATGCAATTTGGACAGTTGGATGCCAGTGAGTGGTTGAAGTATGGCTGCTGTGATTGGCTGAGAATCAGCTATTATTACAGAAGCACACTTCTAAGTTAGGTTTTCAATTTGTTTGTGTGAGAAATGCCCTCACCCATCCAAGGCCAAAGGATGGACACAGAGACACGAGGTACAGTGAAGCAAGACTTTAATTATGGCCTTGCAAGATTCAGGTGTCTGAAGGGCAGGCACACGGAAAAGGGCTGTAGCAAGCAATTTATTCCCTAGTGCGCAAGTCTCTGCCCCCACCTCCTCTTTGGCTGAGAGTACTATGGGTTTCACAATCTTCCCAGATGACATCTAAGATTACCCCAATTTACTACCCCCTTGTAAAAAATTTCTTCGTCTGAGGAAAAAGGCCTGCTGTGAAAGGAGAAACACTAGGGAATAAAGAGAACAATAAAGGGCTAGTAACTCATTACCATCTCAAGGAGAACTTTATCTATTCAGCAACCCCCTAAGAATGGGCTGGACCAGTTCAGACAACTTTTGGGTTAGGCCTGAATTATTTCTGAAAATTAATCACTTAGATTATTTTCTTACAGTTTGCCTTCTAAAGTCAGGTTGTGCTTTGTAGATAAGAATCAAATCTGCAAGTACAGAGGCTTTCTCAGGCCATATAGTAATTTGGTTTAACATTCCTGTATATCATTATATTATATTGTGGACAACACCCTACAGCTTAAATAAATGGTGATGTTTCAAATGACTGCAGTCCTGCCAGGCAAAGATCCCTCAAAGCCCATACAGGAAACTGAACTAAGTTTCCTAGGTAAATCATACAGAGACAACACCCTACAGCTTAAATAAATGGTGATGTTTCAAATGACTGCAGTCCTGCCAGGCAAGGATCCCTCAAAGCCCATACAGGAAACTGAACTAAGTTTCCTAGGTAAATCATACAGGAGAATCTTCTTTTTTTATTTTCTTAGTAGGCCACAAATACACAATCAATAAATTGAAGGAATAAATTGGTTCCCAACAATATATTCAGTGAAGTAGTAGAGTAGGTAGTTGAGAAAGCTTAGAGTTCTTTGGAGTGAGAGACTAGTTAAGGAAGTAAATATGGTATGCAACAAGGTCTTGACCCTGGTAAGTTAGTCAGTCATTGTTGAATCAAATGTATGTATTTATCAACTTATCAGTTTATGTTACTTAAATTTTCTCTCTCTTTTTATTTTCTTTTTCTAATTCTTGGTATTATAAATTACATTTTTTAAAATATTAGCCTGCCTTGGCTATACTAAGTGTGAGCAAAGAAAGGTTTAGTTCTTTTGTTGGGCAGAGCTTCAGATAGGGAACAACATGCCATTGTTGCTGTAGGGGTGGAAAACTAGTTTTCTCTCTACACTTCATAGTTCTTACTTGGGACAAAGCCCTGTAACAAAAGACATATTGACAAGAGAAACACAAACAGAAGTTTATTGACATGTATTCCTCTTGTATACATGGGAGATACACAGGAAATGAGTAAATCTCAAAAAGTGGCTTTGAATTCAGGCTTAAATGCCATCTTCAACTAAAACAAGGAAAGAGGGTTTTGGGAGATAGGGAGGCCAGTAATGGGGAAATGACCAGGAAAAGCACAGTAAACAAGGGTAGGGTTTGTTGTGCAGATTTAAGTAGGTGCCTATTCCATGGACAAGAGTCTCTAGGGATTTAGTCATTCTTCTCTTCCTAAGAAAAGAGGGAGACACCTTTGCAAGTGGAGATTTTCTTTATAGATGTAAATTTACCTACGAAATGATTACTCCTACTGTGTTTTCAGAGCTTCTCCTATGTCTGCAGTTTGTCAAAATAATCAACTTAAAATTACCCTTATGCTCAAAAGGCATATTTCGGAGTGGTGTGTTATGGGTCTCCTACAGTCATATTTCAGAGTGGTATATTCCGGTTTCCTATAGCCATCAAGGATCAAAAGAGAGACCCTCCAACGAATGGTGAAATGTGTAGTTTCAGTCAGGTTTCCCTAGTTCAGCCATAGGAGGCCCCCTCTTAAGACTTCTTTCTGCTTCTTCCTTGATGGCATATTTGCCTTGTTAGCAGAGACTCAGCACAGTGTACTAGTAAACACACCATTTTTTAGAGCCAGATTATCTGAGAATGAAACTTAGTGCTTACTAGATATATAAGGTTAGCAAATTATTTAACCTCTCTAAACCTCAGTTACACCATTTGTAGTGATAACAATAATACATACCTCGTACTGTTGTCATAGTGACTAAATAAGTTTACATTTGAAAAGTGCTAAAAATAGTTCCTTACACATAGAGGTTCTGCATAAATGTTTTTTAAAGAAAGATGTTTTTTACAATTCATTTTGAAAGAGTTTCTGATAACCTATTATTCAAAGTGTTAAATACTTTATGTTAATACTATTACGCTAGGCTCCCAACTTCAATCATATTTATTTGTACAGACTGAAAAAAATAATGTACTGAATTTTTAAGATATTTTCACAAAATGTATTCAGTCCTGCACCTCTAAGTCTATCTGATATCAGTAAAGTTTTTTGCTTATACTCTGACAAGTACTGAGTGACCCTAGCAGTTATTACAATGTATGCAGAAAAAGCAAGTACCATAAATTCCAAAGCATCATGACTCCTAAAAACTAAAAGATTAGATTTTTGGTTGAGAAAATTAGGAAAATGATAAGCTAGGAGGTCACTGAACAATTAGAGTTAAGAGGGCCATGGGAAGTTCAAAAAGATATACAGCTTTTCAGACCAATAATCCAACAGTCAATCTTCCCTATTTTTTATTAACTTCAAACTATAGCCTAATTTTTTTTTCTTTTTTAAAGATGACTGGTAAGGGGATCTTAACCCTTGGCTTGGTGTTGTCAGCACCACGCTTAACCAGTGAGCGAACCGGCCATCCCTATATGGGATCCGAACCCATGACCTTGGTGTTATCAGCACCAGACTCTCCTGAGCCACGGGCTGGCCCTCCAAATTTTAATAGATACAAAGTCCCTTAACTTCTAGATCCTGTGTCTATGAATTTGCTTTTTTTAAAAAAATTCCATATATTCTAGTAGTGTTTATCCAGAATTTGGACCTGGTAAATAGTCAATCCCATCACTTTCTGGTATTTTTGTCAGTCTTAACATTTCAGATAATGCTTTCAGAGAGCCTTCTAGGGATTTACAAGGAAGCATGTTTTTTCTTAGTGTCAGAGACAGGGAGAGAAGAAACTAAGATTTTGAATGTATGATTTTTAAAAAAATGAAGGACTAAAATATTGGAAATGGCTAATGAAGACATTTGGCCAATAAATAGCCTACCAGGGAAAGATTTTATAGATAGCTAGAGTAGATGATCATATAAATGATATGATTTTAAGGACTCTACGAAGCCATGTTCCTTAATGTTCTCCTCAAAACAACAGCCCCAATTTTTTCCAGGATAACATAGTATGTAATTCCATTAAGAGTTTTACAATTTCTTCGGGTTTGTAGAGGTGGATGCCTTTTTAACTTCATAATCCTGAGACATACATATGATTTACTTTATTCACAGAGATTTTTAGGTGTTTCAAATGGCTACAAAAACGATATATGATATTTAACGCTAATCCTTCCAAATTTGGGAGGGTGATATGATCCTTCAAACTTCTGTGGGGCCTATTATTGTTTGTTTCTTCTCCTGATTTTTTTGTATCTACTAACTCTTTTCTTATATTCAAATTTCTATCATTAAAAAAAAAGTGCTCCCAGTTCATGGTTGTTATTTTTTTTTTTTTTTTGCCTCTAAGACAAATACCTTGGAAAAGCAGTTTTCATTGGCTATGGCTACTTTTTACTTTTAGTTTGCTTTTTAACTTGTTGCACTCAGATTTTTGCTATTCATCCTACTGCAATTCGATTTTCCTTCTACCATTTAAAGTAAACAAAAAAAAAGGGCCCCCAATTCATGGTTTTTATTTTTTTTTTTTTTTTTTGCCTCTAAGACAAATACCTTGGAAAAGCAGTTTTCATTGGCTATGGCTACTTTTTACTTTTAGTTTGCTTTTTAACTTGTTGCACTCAGATTTTTGCTATTCATCCTACTGCAATTCGATTTTCCTTCTACCATTTAAAGTAAACTGTGTGGGAAAAATTTACCAATGATCTTTACTGCTGTTTTTGTATTAAAAACACTTTTTGTCTGTTATTCATCACAGTTAACTCTGTTGGTCACTTCTTTTCTTGAAACTGTTTGTTCCCTTTTAATTTTTTAAGACATGCAATCTTCACTTCACCCTAATTTTCTGACCGGTTGGTTTATCACCATTGGTGGTTTTTCTTCTTTTGCTCCCCTGTTAAATGTTAATTTTCATCATGTTTCTCTCTTTGCCTTCTTGTTCCATGTTCTCTTTCTCTCCCATAGTTTCAAATATCACCTGTAGATAGATGATGCCCCTATTTTTATCCATATCCTATTCTTCCCTCCTAAGGTCCAAAGTCTTCTAGCCAACTGATGATGGAATCTGACAATCAGTGTGTCCTACAGAAACCTACCTACATGTCTGACGTTATGTTATTCCATACTCCCTTTGATTAGGAAACTCCTAGATTCAAAAACGCAGAGCTTGTTCTCATTCTTGGTACCAGCAGTTTCTTCTACTTGGAATGCTCTCCCTTTAGTACTTCTTATGGCTGTTTTCTGATTGTCATTCAGAATCAAATAAATATCTGTTCTTAGGACAGGCATTTTCTGACCTCCCGTTCAAAAATAGAATTCTTCCCAGTTACTAATTTTTATATCGTTGTGTTTCATTTTTTATGGATTATATCACTGTTTGAAAATAAGTTGTTTATTCATAAACTTGTCTCCTTGTTTATTGTCATTCTACCCACACCACACTACGAGGGCCTGGGATAGTGGATGTTCTTTCTAAATTGTATCCTCACCACTCGTAATAGTACTGGCATATGGTGGGCACTAAATATTCAATGAATGAATAAACTAATAATTTGAAATTCAAACTGCCAAAGCCAACTTTATTGCTTTCTATCTCATCCTACTCATCCACCTTAGCTCTTATTTCCTTATCCCAATGAATCCTCATCTACCCGTGCATCCAAGCCATAAAGCTTGAAATCATAACCCCTGCTACCAGTCCTGCCAATTCTACTCTTTAGCATTTCTTCTGTCCATTTCCTCTTGTCAATTCCTGCCCATGACCTTTTAGTTAAGGCTCGCAACTTTCCTTTGGGCTAATTTAATAATCTCCTGGCAGGACTCCTTCCTTTAGTCTTTGATCCCTCCCAGATTGCTTTCAACCTATTAGAAAGTATTATTTCTAAAAACAAAAACAAAATTAAAAACAACAACAATAAAAAACCTTGATCATATTCCCACTTCTGCTTAAAGCCTTTCAAAGCCCAGCCCTTATTTGCTAAAATTGTAAGTCAGTCCACGAACATTCAAGATCCAGGCTTGCCTGTCTCTCACTCTCCAATTTTAACTATATTAAGACCTCTCAAACAGTACTAATGTCCAGTTATACCAGCCACATACTTGCAGGTTTGGGCCTTCTTGTTTGTTTGTTTGCATGTTTGTTTGTTAAGTTGATTGTGTTCCTTTTGCATGAACTACAAAATCTGTCAATGAAATTAGAGATAAGAAATTTAAAATGAAATACTGAATGTTTTCTGTAATATATTAATCTATTTCATAAACTCTGAACTATATTTCTCAGGTGACTCATTAAATGTATGCTCTATGCTTTAAAGGATGAGCTGTGGAGACACTCCGCAGTGTCAGGTATGGGTCAATTAGGGCTGCCTCTGAGAGCAGTTCAGAGCACAGGAGACCCAGCTGCCTGCCAAGAGGTTTGTTATCAAAATAACTGTCTAAGGCTTTTCCAGGCCAAAAGGGAAAAATACTCACTGAGGTTCGAGAAACAAAATAGGAGAACAAAAGTTACTAAAAAAGTACTTGTCAAGCAGAAAAGGTGGGGCATGAGAGGATGGAGGAAAACGAAGTAAGGATCTAATAGGTGGCTGAGTGAGAGGTTAGAAAAAATATAATTCTATGGTCTTAGCACTGTTATTTTGATGTTTCTCATGTGTTTAAATCAATAGGGGGATTGTTTTTTAAAGCTACTGAACAGGTGCTAGGAGATTAACACTTCGAACATAAAAATGTAAATTATACCTGTGAGTATTTCTAATGCACACCATTAAAGATTTTGTTTTCTTTTGTTTTGATCCTCTAAACATGTAATCAAATGCTGTGAGTAAATACAGTTTCTTCAACTTCATTCTTAAGACACAGGGAAATATCATGTCTTTGTATTTGATATACAGTAGCAGTGATTGGGAAGAACACATAAAACTTGAATTTACTTTTGCTCTAAGGCTAACATTGTAAAGCGTGGCTGCTTTATTGTTGGTATAATTAGCCACTAGAAAAAATCATTATTCTCTCACTCATACTTTGAGAAGAACAAATAGTGGTTGAGATGCAGCAGGAGAGATGTCCTTTCCTCTTTTCAGCTGCCTAAGTCAGGTCCCGACCTCTGGGTATGTACAGGATGCTCACGATCCAGGTACTCCTACTCTGCTTGTTATCTCTTCTTTTTTCCCCCATCTCTTTATTTTTTGTCACTTTCTTACACTTAAGTTTTCAAGGAGAAACCTATTCTAACTTCTTGCTTTTCTATCTCAAAACTGAAATAGAAAAGTACAACTGATTCGTTAGGTAACTCATTGTAAACACAGTATAACATCCACAATTTTGCAGAGGCTGGAAAAGGAAAAGCTGCAAAGATAGATTTTATTACCTATAGCAGGTTGTGTTATACTTTAGACTTGTCTTATTACAGAAAATAACTAAATATTCACTCAGTGTATTGCAATACTATATTTTTTAAATTAAAATGACCCTTTCACTAACTGAACAGACACCTCTGTGTAATAAATTCATTTCCCCAGTGTAGATCACTGATATGAGATTTCACCTGAGTTTCGTGGAGTTTCTGAAACACAAATACTTTAATTTTTATTTCAGCGGAGGTTCTTTTACCAAATCACCTGGGAGAGGTTCCTCTCTAGGAAGAAATATTAGGTGACCATTCTGCTCGCGTTAGGGAATTGAGTTACCACTTACTGCCGGTGTGAATCTATTCTTGGCCTTTACAGTTGGAGCTCAGAGATGATCGTCCCTTCAATATCATCTACTTGTACACAACAGACCAATTACCATGAAACAGTTTATAATTTGAAAGAAAGCATCCATAATTATCCCTCCAATGTTATGAATTTTGAGGAAGTTTTACTAATTTGCTTCAATTAATTTCTTGTTTTGTTTTTCCCTCGCAAGTTATGACAGCGCTTAGTCTCTTCATATTTCTTTTTTCCATTTCTAATGGATGCTTAAAGTAATTGACTCAAATACAGAAAAGACTGTATGTAAGTATGCATAATTTTTAGGGACACTGGATGATGTTTAACTCAAAAGACCTAAGGCCAGATGCTCGTTATTTTGTTTATATTTTAGTGTACTTTTTATTTAAATTCATGTGCTTTTGCCCTTTTACTCTTGATCTATGCAGCTATAACACGTGCATGTAATCCTTACAATTAATTATTCTATGAGTTTATATTGAGGTTGCTTTTCCTGCATTGGTAAGGATAGTTGATAACACTGTTTGGGGATTTTCCCAAGCTAAAATTATGTCCATCTTCTATCGCATAGAAATTTAGGGATGCAAACGTTTACTTTTCAAGTTTTCAAGTGTCCATAGAACTGTATTTTGAGAAGCTTTTATTCCCTCTAATGGGTAGAGAGACAGTAATTGCTCATTCTGTGGGTCTCTATTAGTTAATCTCAGTTTTTTATACTATGAATATTCACTTCAACGTCGAGTGATGTTTATGTTATGTGAATCTGTCCTTAATCAGTAACAATAGGCTCAATACAAAGATTATGACCTTGAACTCTCTGCTTTCTAATATTTGTCAAAATTTGTACTATGTGAAATATAATTCTTAGAGGATTTCACAAAACCATGCACTCTATTCATTCCTTTAGTTAAAGTACATGTTACCTTTGGATCAAGCTGGATAAGCCTAGGCTGGTATAAATTAACACAAATAACTTCAGTGTAATGTGTCCATTATTTGCCAAGCATCAGTCATCTCTTCTGTAAAATTGAGTTCTTAAATTATTAAATTGGGCTATTATTATTGTGATGATTGAATGAAGTAAATCATGTGAAATACTAAGTACACTCCTCGGAGTTAGCTATACTTTTTGAATACATGCCTACAAGGTATAAAAGTTATCTATTCTGCCTGAGGACAGCAAGGAGTTGTCATCAAGAAGGTAACACCTAAAGACGGCGTATGAGAAAGTTATCTATTCTGCCTGAGGACAGCAAGGAGTTGTCATCAAGAAGGTAACACCTAAAGATGGCGTCGGATCTGAGCGGCCGTGCCAGGAGACAGCGCGATCCTGTGAGCCGTGCGCTGTGCTACCAGAGTA
>NW_007747166.1:1907-12640 GCF_000696425.1 Galeopterus variegatus | reverse complement strand
GGAAACCCAAAGATAAATAGTGCTCTATTATCAAAGTAGAGAAAATCAATAACAGGCTATGTCAAATTCTAATGTCATCTGGGTGGTTTAGCTATATGCATAGCCATTTTAATCACTATTTTATGTGAGATAGGAGTAATAATTAGAGTAAAGCTTTGAGGAGGAGATTTGATCTTTTCTATTCAGAGGGGGACTATGGGAGAGCACAACTATTAAGAAGTACATGCTGGGCAGGACAGATAGAGGAACTAAATGACACAATGGTCTCTCCCTTTCTCCCTTATTAAAGGCAAAAGAAATTTTTAATAAAGTAATGGAGTCACTTCCAGAAAGCCCAAATGAGTCCAGTGTGAAACATTTGTATGTAACTAAGTCATCTTAGTTTCTTTGGTATTGAATTTTAGAATTTATTCAGAAAATAATAATTAAAAGTAAATATTCTCTAAATAATTTATTACAATCTTATGATGCTCACATTTGTTGACTGTGTAAAGGAGCAAAGTTTTACTGCAAGAAGAACATATATTACAGCTAAGGTAGTTGTTCTATTCATTACAATGCTGAAAAATGTTTTTAATTAAGTGATATTAATATGAGTGCAAATAGAATTCTTTGGGGCCGCTTCCTCTTATAAAGAGGCTTTAAATATTAAATGAAGGAAAATGTAAGCTACCTTGGTTTGTCCATCTTAAAGATGAAAGTTGTATGACCTTGTATCAAGGGAATGCAGTGTAGATTAATTAGCTAATTAGAGCTTTGTTGTAGCCAGTGTTATGAAAGACAAAGTACGCCTGTGGCCCTGGCATAATCCGATCTTTTTTTTTTTATAATTTTAGATTTCTCTCTCTCTTCTCCCCCCCACCCCCAGCTTTATTAAGGTATAATTGACAAATAAAAATTGCATTTATTTACAGTGTACAACCGATACTTTGATATAAGTATACATTGTGAACTGATTAAATCAAGCTAATTAACATATCCATCTTCACACATACTTATTTTTTTGTAGTGAGAACATTTAAGAACATGTGCTGCTCTCTTAGTGATTTCCAAGAATACAATACATCATTATTAACTATAGTCACCGTGTTGTACTGTAGGTCTCCAGAACTTACTCATCCTGTCTAACTGAAAGTTTGTGTCCTTTGACCAGCATCTCCCCGTTCCCCACCCCCTGGCAACCGCACCATTCTACTCGCTGCTTCTATGAGTTCGACTTTTTTAGATTCTGTGTATAAGGGAGATCATGCTGTATTTTGCTTTTTGTGCTTGGTTTATTTCACTTAAAATAATGTCCTCCAGGTTCACCTATGTTTTCACAAATGATGGGATTTTCTTTTTCTTCAAGGCTGAATAGTATTCCTGTGTGTGTGTGTGTGTGTGTGTGTGTGTGTGTGTGTGTGTGTTACATTTTCTTTATCCATTCATCTGTCAGTGGACGCTTAGGTTGTTTCCGTATCTTGGCTGTCGTGAATAACACTGCAAAGAACAAGGGAGGGAAGGGAACTCTCTGAGATACTGCTTTCATTTCCTTTGGATATATACCCAGAAGGAAGATTATTGAATCACTTCTATTTTTAATTTTTTAAGGAAACTTCACACTGTTTCCCATAATGATCGTGCTAATTTACATTCCCACCAACAGTGTACCAGGGTTCCCTTTGCTCCACAGTTGCCAGTAGCTGTTACCTTTGTCCTTTATCACCTCTCAACTGTTAGAATGGTGATTATCAAAAAGTCACGCCACCCTTTTTATCTGAATTACCAAGGCATTTAAGTCAGCATAAGAGACTGTGACCAGAGCAGAGTGAACAAATGAATAAACCAAAATTGAAGGTGTGGAGTAGAGTCTGAAGAATCAGGGGGACATGTCCCTTACTAGTGTTGTGGCCTGGTTAATTGACTCCTTTGAGACTCAGTTTCCTAATCATTAAAATGAGGTTTGCCTGGCAAAATGAGATTGACCTTTAAGGAGGTTTCTAGCACTAAAATTCTATGACACACATTTTTAAATACCTAAGAGAAGCTAACAAATCACTGTCTGCATCAGAGGAAGGTGCTGACTTGTTGTAGAGGATGGAACCATTGCATGAGCCACACCAACAAGGTCCAAGGAAAGGTCTAGAAGTTCTCCCACGTCTCACTAGTGAACTGCCTTTTGCTTCCACAACCACTATCAGGACCAGGAAGATCTTTAGAGTCTTACAACTTAGTGACAAATTCCCTAGATCTCCACCAAACTAGGTCTCTACAGACACCTCCGCATCAATTTCTTCTCGGCCACTTTGATAAGACATGATAAGCACTCAATAAAGGGTAGATCTTATTATTGTCTCCAAATAATTTGAATCAGTCTGAGATCAGCAGCCCCAAGGCTGAGCTGCTGGTAATATTAGACACAGTGTCTTCTATTTAAAACATGATATTTCATGGCTGTGGAGTTGTTTGTCCACTTCAAAGAGCCACTGGAGAATTGATTTGAAGAGCATTTTTCACTGACAAGGATTAGTGAAGCAAGCAGAGTTGCTACCTCAAGGAGTTTGGGGGCAGTGACAGTGACTTTGTCCAAACTGAGCAGTAGCAAAAGGATGGCAACAGCCCAGAAAAAAGAACCTGACAAGGAACTGTTGCCAGACAAACCTGGGATGACCCGAGGACTTGCTCTGGCCATCCCTGTTTGAAGGTACAGAAGTCTGTGCTGCATATTTATTACAATGGAAGCATTTACCATGGACATTCACAGTATGGCAGTGGCGGTAATCATTGTCCTAGTAACATTACAGCAGTAGTAACAGTAGCAGTAATGGTAGTAGTTGAAATAATACAGCGATGGTAGCAGAGTTAGTCAAGGGCAAGTAAGGCTAGTAAGAGTAACTGTGACGGTGGTAGTAATCCTGCATTGGTACAGTAGTAATGGCAGCGGTAGCAGCAGGATATAGTGGCAATCAGAGCAAAGTACCGGTGGCAGCAGGGTGGGTATGGCTTGGGTGCTGAGGAGTAACAGCCACTCTTTGATAGCACTATTCAAAGCGCTTTACATTTATTAACTCAATCCTCACAGTCACCCCATGAAGCAGGGATTATTACATTTTACAAAGCACCTATAATATCTTGAATTATTTCAGTTCTGATACAAACTTGGCTGTGCCAATTCCAGCAGCATCTCATTAAGATTTTGGTCCTCCCATCTCAAATCTTCCTGATCCCACTCACTCAATCCCCTTCCTCACTTATGGAAGCTAAGGAAACTCCATGGCTTCTGCATCCTTGTAGTTGTTTCTGGTTAAAAAAAAAAAAATTTATGGAAGCTAAGGAAACTCCATGGCTTCTGCATCCTTGTAGTTGTTTCTGGTTAAAAAAAAAATTTTTTAAATAAAATAAATAAATTAAAAGGCATCTATTATGCAATGTGAAATTGATTTTGGTCCTGCGTTAGGGACGTCAGCCTAGGCAAAGAAGAGAGGGTGGAAGGTGCTGGCCTCTGGTGGTGGGTGCTCTGCGAAGTCTCTGGCTCGCATGGGTAGAAGGGAACAGAAGGAAAGGGGAAGCTGTGCCTCACCTCCCTCGCAGTGCCACAGGAAGGCGTACTGGCCTCTGGTGGTGGGTGCTCTGCGAAGTCTCTGGCTCGCATGGGTAGAAGGGAACAGAATGAAAGGGGAAGCTGTGCCTCACCTCCCTCGCAGTGCCACAGGAAGGCGTACCCTCGACTTTCTGTCACAACCTGCTCATGTCCCTGCCTTCACACATGACTCATTCTTTCCCTTCGATGAATTCAGAAGTCTCTCGAAAAACTATTTCAGTAATGGGTAGGAGTCAGATATACAACAGTATATTAAAAAGTTCATGGAAAAATAGAATTAAAAGATAATATGAATCTTTCCATGAACTTGTTGAAGTACCTGGTACTTGTGTGCAAACACCAGCTCCACGGTTCTCTCAGACTGTTTCATCCTCTGTGAAATGAAAAAATGACTATTCCCTCATAGAGGTGCTGTAGGAAATGAGAGAAAGCAGGTCAAGACCCTGACCCAGCACTGGGCACACAACAAACTCGGTCATGTTACCCACAACTATCACTGGTGTTACTGCCACTATTCATTGCCTTCAAACCATCACATCCATTATTGCCATGAATACACCCCCAAGTTGTTCTTGCAAGAAAAGAAGAAAAAAAAATCCTCTATAATTGTGTTTCCCAAATAACCCAGAAAGTGAAATTTTAGGTTTGTAAAGTCAGGTCGTCATCCAGCCCTCCGTTCCTTAAAGATGCTGTATTGGTTTCCTATGGCCGCTGTAACAAATTACCATAGACATAGTGGCTTAAAACAAAACAAAGTTATTACCTCGCAGTGCTGGAAGTCCTAAGCCTAAAATGGGTTGTCAGGAGGCTTTAGGGGAGAAAATGCTTCCTTGCCCTTTCCAGCTTCTAGAGGCTGCCCACATTCCTTGGCTCGCAGCCCCGCCTCATTTCAGCCTGGGCTTCCGTCATCACATCTCCTTCTCTGACTCTCTCATCTCCTTGTTTCCCTTACAAAGATCACGGTGATTACATGGGGCCCACCCAGATAATCCAGAATAATATCCCCATCTCAAAATCCTTAACTTAATCACATCTGAAGAGTCCTTTTTATCATATTAGATAATGTATCCACAGGTTCCAGGGTTTAGGACCTGACCATCTTTGGGGACTGTTATCCTGCTTCCCACAGATGCCATGAAGAACTAGCCATAGAAAAGACTGAGGTAATCTCCACAATCCCTATTCCTTATTCAGTGTTGACACATTCATTCCTAATCTTCTATCCTCCGCTGATTCTTTATTTGTTACCCTACTTCTTTACTTGAGGGTGCTTCCACATGTGTCAAACTGGAATGGTCACGATGCATCTACTGGTTTGTTTGGGGAATAACCAACATACTTAGGTTGTAAAATGCTTAGCAACTTTTAAAATAAAATGTTGCATAGAAATGAATGAGGCATTATTTTAACTGCCTCACATGTCAGTTAATAGACTCAAACTGCTTTGAGATCTTTGGATAAAAGGCATTCTTCTGATGCCAAATATATGCTGGTGTTTTCCCTTTGTCCTCATTTCCAGCCATATATCAAAAGCACACTTTAGTTCATTTTTCCTTTTTCAGATAAACTATCTAATATTCTGCCCCTGTGGTTTTCCTGAATGTCTCCTTCCACCCGAGCCCTCCAGTGGAAGAAACATAGCTCATTTTCTTCTCTGGACTTTCTGTGGGTGGGTAGATGTGGCCTCTTTGACTGGTCTTTTTCTCTCCGTTTGTTCTCAAGCTACAGGTTTTGCTCCCTCTGACTTGGTTTTGGCTGTGCCGTTGTGAGTTTGCCCCTTCTCTTTTGAGCTTGATCAAGGGCTGCTCTGGCCTGATATGTAGTTTTCTTTCTAGCTTCACAGTCTCTGGGAAGAATGAAGTCAATATGGTTGTTCACCTGCTGAGTTAGGACTTTGCCCTTATACACACAGCATAATGTTTTATTCTAGTGACAGGGAGCATGTGGCAATTGCACTTCCATGGACTCCCACATAAAAATGAAAAATCAGCCACTGTGAGTCCTTCAGAATCCCTCATGTGTTGCCCTTGCTGCTGGCAGGTGGGCAGGGATATATGCCCACCACACCCAAGGAAGAAGGATCAGACGGCTCCACCTTTTTAAGCCACCTTTTCCAGACCTGAAGAGAGTCAACCTTTATTGCTTTTTTAAAAAAAAAGTTGCATCACTTTTTTTAACATCTGATAAGAACACAATTGCATTTAGAATACTGCAATGTACCCTTTATCTCCTTGCCAGGAAAAATAATTGTGTCAGATATATCAGTCATTGTTCAGATATTTCAGACAGAGGGGATTTAATATAGAAAAATGGCAACAAAGTTGTAAGTGAAAGGTGGCATTACATAGGGACTGGTAACTACAGGACATTGCTATTGCCCTTATAGCTGGAGAAGCAAAGGGGTGATGAGGAGCTACCCAGAGCCCACGAGCACGCTTTCTGCCACTGTCGGGACCGATGGGTCTGCCACTTATTAGTCTTCTATCCGGACCGGGGACCGGCGACGGGATTGCAAGCCTCGGCGTTGCTCCCGCGCCTCGCTCAGCCAGTGAGCGGGAGCCAGTCTGTACATGGGATCCGAACCCTCGGACGGGAGCGCCGCCGCGCTTCCCAAGCGGCGCACTATCCAGTGCGCCACTGGGCCGGCCCCACTTATTAGTCTTCTATTGCTATGGTGTAACAAATTATCTCAAACTTAATGGCTTAAAACAACACACATTTACCATCTCACAGTTTCTATGGGTCAGGAATCTAGCCATGGATTAGCTGGGTCCTTCCTTTGCTTCAGGGTCTCTCATAGTCTAGGTTCAAGGGGTCAGTTAGGCTACACTCATCTGAAGGCTCAAATGAAGAAGGATATACTTTCAAGCTCAGGTTGTTGTTGGCAGGATTCAGCTTCTAGTAGGCTGCTGATCCTCAGTTCCTCACCAGCTGTTGGACAGAGCCCACCCTTAGTTCCTTGCCATGGGGGTCTCACAAACATCACAAGTTGCTTCATCAAAGCATGCAATTGGAGAATGCAATATAAAGAGTCTACTAACAAGATAGAAGTCACAATCATTTGTAACCTAGTCACAGAAGCGGCATCCCTCAACATTGCCATATTCTATTGGTTAGCAGCAATTTAGTCAGCAGCAGAGGACAACACAAGGCCATGAATACCAAGAGGCAAGGATCAATGGAGGCCATCTTGGAGATCAACTATAGCTACTCAGCAGGAACCCGATAGTCCAAGCTCCCACTGATGATGCTGGAGCCACCACCAATGCTATTGGAGTCCCAGTCACCCATGGTACCTCCCACTGCTGCAACTGTCACAGCCAGATGAATGGCCTTCCCTTCCTACCACTTTCCAATCTCCCATGAGGCTCCCACTGGCAAACCCTACCTGAAGCCTAGCTACCATGGAGTTAGAAATGTTCTTTCCAGGTTTCCAGCAGCTTGCAATTCAGAGAGGAAATAAAAGTGGGAAAAGGACTAACAACAGACAATAGCTGGCACAATAGGAAAGGGTTGTTTCCAGTCATTTCCATAGCTCCCCACCCAAACTGCTCTTTCAGAAGCCCTTCCATTCCCCCTCATTTTAATCAGCTCATGCCCCGATGTTTTCTGCTCTACGTGTGAGGTTCTACTCTCCCCACTTCGTGAGAACACCCCACTTTGGGCTTGTCTTCTCAGACTGTGCTCCAGGTTCCCACCCTTCCTGCCTCTTTGCCTTTTCACTTCCTTCAAAGCTTAACTATCCTACTTTCCCTGCCCTTGTCTTTTCAGGGCTCTTATCTTTATCAAGTAGCACTGGATGTTAATGGGACGTCTTTAAATTGATTCAAATCAACAAAGTCTATAATATAGATGCTACATTTCAGACACCACGCTGCATGCAGGGATGCAAAGATGGGAGAGAAACAGTTCCTGCCCTTGAAGAGGATGCAGTTATGCCAGGGACACAGATGTCTACAATAACAAGTGATAAGTGCTACAAACAGGAATATTCTGACAGATTGATTGACAAGCTGTTCAGATCTGTCCTCAATTGGCTGCAGGTTATCTGCTCTTGGTGCTTTCTGGGGAAAAAATGCAACCTTGAACTCTCAGCCATTCAATCCTTATCAAACATACTCACCACAAATAATCTATGGAGGTTCTAAAAGATAAACAGCCCATCCGTTACTTTGGATATCCTAAAACTTATTTTTTATGTACACAGACGCAAAATTCAGTTAAAAAAAAATCTATGAGGAATGAAAACATGATTCACAGACTGTTTTCGCTCCTCTGTGGACCTGCTTTTACTCAGCTGTACTTTGGTGTCTCATCATCTGCCTATATTGAGCAACATTTAAAAACTGCTGAATGAAATTAAACATGTACCCAGTGTAGGAACGCTGAGACCCCCGCTCCCAATCACACTGCGCTCACCCCATGGAGAAGTTCTTCTCAGATCTCAGATTCAGGAAGAGCTTTCTCCAAACAGTTCATTTGTTTTTATCTTATGGATACACCAGAATCTTATAATTCATTGTGTTTCCACTTTTGCTTTAGCTGCCAGAAACTTAGAACCGAATATTTAGTCCTCTTCTAGCAATTGTACAAGAGCAGGTAGTAAACATTTATTTTACTGTCTTTGCTTTCCCTTGACCTCAAATCCTCTTTCATCCTTTTGTAGGTATGTTGGTAAGATATATCAAATTCTCTGTAGAATGAGGACATGTATGTTGATTGCAAATGAATTATATGTGCATATACGGTGCTAGTTCTATGTGGAGGAAGGATTAAAAAAATCATAGAAGTTATATTGGATCTGAGCCTTGGAAAATAATGACTCGGAAAAATAACCCAGACTGAGAAGGTCTTTCCAGGTCAAAAGAATAATATCAGCAAAGACTTAGAGGAATAAAAATGCACATGGTTTTATGTGACCAAATATAAGAAAAGGGGGATATAACACTCGTATGCTTATTTTCCTATTAATGCATTATCCCTTAACCCGTTCAAACGCATCCTTATACTGATGACCACTTAAGGAGTAGCTCTAATGATAGCAGTTTACCAGAAAAAAATAACGTTTTTTAACATGGTAAACCATTTTCTGTTCATTCACATTACAAGGGCTTTCCACTCTCTTTAGCTTGGTTAACCTAGACACTTAGTCACCAAAAATGACTATACCTGTCACAGGCCTCTTCCAGAGTGGGTATAGCCAGGATAAAACCACAAGAGCCCATCCCCCCAAAGCCCATTTTGCAGTTCTCTGTTCTTGCAAAGCCATCTCTGGTCTGGCTAAGCCTGCAATAAGGGGAAAAGGAGCTGTGTGTGGGTAAGAGCACAAGATCTTTGACATGGGGGCAGATACTGACTGGCTCTATTGTTTGGTACCCACAAGACTTTAAGCAATTCACTTTCCCCCACCCCATTCTCATTTTCTCCATACAGTTTGGATGTCTGCAAGCTGGTTTTCTTAGCTGATCTCATTATTTTGTAATCACACCTGCTATTTTGACAATCTGTGATATTCATTGATTTTTGCAATCTACAAACCATCTATATACATCACCCTAGACTCTCAGTAGCTAGAGATGACTTTAAAAATGAGTAATTCATTATGCTTTAGGCAGGAAATTAAGGCTTATTTTCTTAGCTGATCTCATTATTTTGTAATCACACCTGCTATTTTGACAATCTGTGATATTCACTGATTTTTGCAATCTACAAACCATCTATATACATCACCCTAGACTCTCAGTAGCTAGAGATGACTTTAAAAATGAGTAATTCACTATGCTTTAGGCAGGAAATTAAGGCTTATAATGTTGAGATATGAATAATTTTAGGTGCCTTTCATTACTTTGATTTCTTTCTTCTGGTAAATATTACAATTACTCAGGCAGCTCAAAACGTCATGTGAAAATGTGAGTAAATACAGTAACAAATCTAGCTCTTAAGTGAGTCCCCACCAAGGCATCACACAAACAGCAATTTGTTGGAATCATATGTGAAAAACATCAGGTGGGCTATTTGAGGATTTGAGGTGATTTCCAGTCTGAAAAGTGGCCTATTTGAGAAGAAAGAATCATCTCCAGGAGGGAATTAATAGAGCAAGGGCTTTTGTTGTTAGTTAAGTAAATTTCAAGGTTTTTAAGTGTTGCTTTTTAAAAATGCCAAAGGAGGAAAATTGGGTTAACTCTGACGGTGGTTTTTGCCATTGGCTTTAATGGAGAGCTTTAGGCCAACTAGGGACCCACAATGAGAGAACATGCCATGTGGGGACCATGCAGGGTACTGAAAAGAAAATCTGCCTCTTAATGCCAGGAGAGTCTGGTTCTGGCTTGAACAGCATCCCTCTGAGTGCAAGCAAAGCACTAGCCTAGAAAGGCATTGGCAGCAAAGGAGACCCACAGGAAGCCAAGTGGTCTCTGTGCACAAGCAAGAAACAATGAGGCAAGCTGGTTGTCCTTGAATAAGAATGAAAATAAACCTATCATGAGAGTTCTAGCCCTCAGATGCCTAAATACACATCACTCTTACTAATCCTACCTTGGACCCAGCCCTGACTTCCCCACCCACTACACAATCACCAGCCACTTCCAACCACCATCATCTATGCCCATGACATTGCACTAAGCACTCAATTAATTGTCTCCATACGATCCTAACTTTGTCTTTAGAGATTTGCACATGCAGGTTAGGTCTTTCCATACTATCCTCTATGCCTGAGATTTACGCGACATTCACTGGGCAGACAGGTGTGTGTAGCCATTGGCTACACCTTCCCCAGGTATATTAGGCTGAGACTGTGAATATTTAGAATATAATCCAGTTATTTTTTTAAACCAACCTTGTGTGACAAAAGTCTAAATTGCTTAATATATAAAGAGCCTTTACTGTCAAAAAAATGCCAACAATTTTTAGAAAAGTGAGGTATATAGAGAGACATTTCATTGAAAAGAAATACAAATGTCTTTAAAACATGAAAGGGTGTTCAAAGAACAATGAAACATAATTTTTCATAACAAAAAAAATTAAAACAATGAAACACTATTTTTCCTAAGTTAGATTGGAAAAGATTAGAAATTTTATAATATATAATAAACCAGAGGGGAAACCAGCAGTTTCATGAGTTATTGGTGGAAATATAAATTGTTATAATCCCATT
>NW_007747166.1:0-1645 GCF_000696425.1 Galeopterus variegatus | reverse complement strand
ACACCATAAATGACAATCAATATTTGGAGACCTCCAAATGTCCAAGATTCTACATAGTTATGAAAAGGGATAAGGTAGTTCTCTATGAAAAGATGTCTAACGCTCCTGGTAAGTCAGAAAGTGCTCTGTGGTGGACCACGAGGTGAGATGTGGAGATTTTTTTTTAAAGTAATTAACTTTTCAAATGGACAAATAAAAATTTATATATATATATATTAAAAAAAAGATGTCTAAGCTAGGTTGCTAAGCGAAAAAGGACTTGAGTGTGTCACGGGCAACACCTTGTTATCTGGTCCCATTACATAATAAGCAAGACCACTTCTAGGGCCCGGAACTCCTCATACAAGCGAAGAAACCCACCTGCAGGCAGCAGGTCAAGGCAGTATAGGTAATACCTGGGTATTTGATAAGGATTAAAGGGAAAGCAAAACTTCTCAGGCAAGTATCTCTCGGTGTTCTAAAATTTCCATCTCTGTGCTGAAAGCACACCAAGGTACAATCTTGCTCAGGAAAAAGAGACTGCCTATGTTTGGCAGGCCCTAGAACAATGTCTTATTTTACAATAGAAAATAAAGATCAGCTTCAATTAAATTAAATAAAAAATCCTTTCTTATTAATTGTTTTGTATAAACATACAGCAAAATACTAATTGCCAATAAATTTAAGTAAAGATACAATTTAAAACAACCGACTCTCTTTTCACAAAACTTCAACTGTCTTCTCTCATTGCTAATACAATCTTCTACCCCCACTCACTCCTGTTTTAAGAAAAAGCCTTAACTTTCCTTCACTGAAATTCAGGTATTAAATAGCTTGTCCACAGTTCCCTGAATGCTAGCTTAAGGCAGCCGCTACCAGAGTTCATTGATTTGCTGCTAGCAAATTGGAAGATTTAATGGTGTGACTTCCATATGTTGCTGGTTGATCAGATCTCACTGAGTTCCCACCAAATGGGACCAGAATTGCTTCCTGCTAATCTCAGGCAGCAGCACCACATCCACATTCGTTTCCTCACTGATCTTAAACAGAAAGAAGACAGAGGAAGATTATGTTTCATTCTCCCACTGCGTCTACATAAAACCCAATTGTCGTCCCTTTCTCATCAGCAAGATGTTACCTTGGCAACTACTTTGTACAGCTCTTATTCGTCCCTTTTTTGAAGCTCATCGTTTCTGCAAAAGTTATTCTTCCTCCTAATGAGTAAAAGGAGACATGAGCCAGACTGACTGGTTCCCTGGTACTTCCAGACAAAGGTTGTAAAACTAGCAGCCCAAGGGCCAAATTCAAAACTCAGGCATGTTCAACCCACACAAAATTTTTGGTTTGGTTTTGTTTTTCTTTTTAATGTAAGCCAACATTTACAAACAAGAAGATTTGACATGAAAATGCACATTTGCAGTTCTCTTTAGAAATATTTAGACCTGAAATCACTGGGCCGTCATTCTCAACCATCAGCTGTAGCTTTAGTACTGGTATCTACCCTCCACTCAGGCCACTTCCCTTGGTTAAATTACCTGGTAGGCATTTGGACTATGACCCCTTTTCTACGATATATGCCCTTTAGAATTGAATAATATTTAGAACCAAGAAAAAGTTGTCTTTAAGCCACTTTAAGCTTTTAGGGTATTTTTTTTTTCCTCAAAAT
>NW_007747165.1:8435-12640 GCF_000696425.1 Galeopterus variegatus | reverse complement strand
CAGAAGGTCTGGCAGACACAGATATATGATGGTTTTTAAAAAATCTAATGTGATCTTTAGTTCATTAATAGAAGTAAAGTACACATGAAGGAGAAAAAATATTTTACTGTTTTCTGTTCTAATCAGACCACATGAGCGGACTCTAATGTTCAGATTGGGGCAACATATATTGGGAAGGAGAATGACAAGTTAGAAATTGAAAAACTGTGGAATGCTTCACAATAGGGAGAGAGGGATATGTAAATATATTAAACATGCCTTTTTATTTTCTGTATTTCTGATGCTTTTATATCTGGGGTCTTGCAGACCCTGTAGAGACTGCCACTCCTGGGGCTAGCCAGTTTCTAGAGATAGCAAACACTTGCCTAAGAGCTACTCTTTAAGTGCAAATTGACCAATTCAGAGCTCCTACCCTCAACCATCACCTTTATCAGACTCTCATATGCTAATATCTCCCTGTTCTAATCACCCCAGAGCCATGTACAAGACAACTAGAGACAACTCCTATGCCTCAGAGCCCATTGAAATTATTCTAAGGAGCCTATCCTAAGCCTGCTTACCTTTCCTTGCCTCACCTTTCCTGCATAAACCATAATAAAGGCCCTTGCCCATGTTTCCCCCTTGCTCCCTCTGCCTCCTGACCAACCCTGGTGCTTCCCCATATGGCCCTGCATGGTATGGCATGCCCCCTCTTCTTGGGAACTGTGAGTAACAAGCTATCTTTTCAATGGCAGTTGTTTCCTAATCTGCTGGACTCATCATACCCAAATAATAATAAAACCCACATTTTAAGACAGTAATGGTAGACTCTTAACAGCTGGAATAAATGTTTACCTATATTTTAATCTAACATTTATTGAGCACCTACTAGATGTCAAGCACCATTCTGTGAACACACTTATGAGGATTAGAAGAACTCTATGAATACTTCTTGATTGTATAGGGCTGTACTCTCTCTTCCATGTCTTCCTTTATGAATACACTGATTCCAGTCCTTTTTAAATCAGGATTATATTCAGGAGTGAGACTCAAAATATTTACCAACCAGTGTGATGTGCCACTGACCAATTAGAACAGCTGCCAGTTGTAGAGCTGAAGATGGATGCTGGACACTATTTATGGGCCAAGCCCCTTTAGTTGCTGAGTAGTTGGGAGGTTTGGGACATCTTGGGGGAGGGTCGGAGGTGGTAGTGGGAGTAGGGGTAGTAATATTGTCACATTTCAATATTATAATAACTGTCATGGCCATACCAGTACTCTTTTTTTCTTTTTAATTATTTTTTTATTGGTTATGAATATTCATGGGATACAAAGGTGATTGTCACCACTCATGTCCAAGATGTGATGGCCAGATCCATACTGGCAGCATGCCCATTACCCATACCACTACTCTTAAGTTGAATATTAGTCGTGATAATACATCCCTTAGTTTTCTCTTCCTTCTCTTCTTTCCCGCTCCATGTTTCTTCAACCATTCATCTTACAAGGTAAATTATACACTTTCCTATATTGGTCATCTTGCTTTGAATAATAGCCAGTGTTTTTCTCAAACTAAACTGCTTGGATTATTCTAGAAGTGGTCTACCAGCTCAGAGTGGACACGTTGCATGCTGATTGAAACTCTCTATTTCTATTAAGACCATTAGAATTATACTTTGTGTTTAATATCAATAAAATGAAAATTGAATATGCCTTTTATTAAGTGCTTCACTGAAATAAAAATGACAGAATTCATGCATTCCCTAGCTGGCATGCAAACTAATGAAAAGATTATCATATATTCCTTAAGCCAGCAAGTGTTTCAATATATTTTAGATTATATTTTGATACTATAATCTTTATTTCCATATTGTAAAAGTTAATATGCTCACTAATCTGACAATAGACAGACATTAGCTGCAGTGTCTATTGTAACTGACAATAGACACTGCAGCTAATGTAAATTAGCACGTTCTGCTGAAATTGGAAAAGAGAGGGAACAAGGACACTATTTGAAAGAATGATGATAATGCAACCAAAAGTACAATCCTCAGTAAGATTTGTTTTCAGAAATATTATTCTATAACAGAAACATTCAGAAATATATTGTCTATAACAGTGTTAAATATCATTTGATACCGGCAAAGAGTTCTGTGATAAAAATCTCTAAGATGTATTTTATCATTAAAAATTAAACTATCACCATTTGCCAAATTTTAGGTCCATTCTTCAAAAGACAGTATATATTACTGATGATTTTTTTGAGGTTCAAATACAATGTTATTTTGCTTTCTTAGTGATACTATGTCCTATTTTTAAAACTGTACAATAGATATTTCAAATTGTGTACAGGTCAATCATTAATGTAACAATTAATCCTTGCCTCAGAATTGGTACCTTTGAAAAAAAAATCACTTGTTGAAATTTCAGTTTAATACCTGAATTAGCCCATACTTGGCAACCCAAAATTTTTTTAAATCAACCGCTAAGGCTGCATTTCCTGATGGCTGTAATCATCAAATGCAAGTTTCCTTAAAGGATTTGCTTGACCATTCATAATAAACTATTAGAGCTTTCAAAGCTAAATTAAAATGACATCAGATTCCTTTTTGGGTCTGAAGTGTCCACACTGTACAAAAAGATAACAGATCAAATATATTTTCTAACGCCCAATGAAAAACAGGTTTTTGGCTGTCAAAGATGATAGTGAAGGCCCAAACAGAAGAGTTTTAGATCATAGTCTCATATTCTCTTAGTTGGAAGGGAACATTAAATATCCTCTAACCTCATCACCCATTTGAGTAATGCATTCATGGCCTCCATTCTTGTCTGACACTCATTTGCTCTGAAGCAGCCCATGGCTTCTTTGCCTATACTTTCAATTCCTTTATTGGGAAACACTCAAGCTCATTTTAAAATCCAGAACCTTCAAACTGGTGGAGAAAAGCAGGATGTTACCCAATTTAGAAATGCACTATTAGCACAGGTTAAGCATTTGCTTGTTCCATCTAGTAAACAGATAGTTGAGGCAAAATTTCCTCTAGGATAAAAGTGGCCCCTTTGTCTACACATGATAAAAGGTATTCAGTCATGATAAAAGTTCTTCAGATTCAGTTGTTTGTCTTCCTTCACAACATTTTAGAGACTCTGCCTATACTAGGCAACTTTAGGGAGCCCAAGAGAAAAGTAACCCTGTGAACTCCACCTCCAGCTCTCCATTTCTCTTATATCACCAGGATTACCTGATATTCTCTGGATTACCAGACAGAAGAGAAATCTATATTTACACCTGTGACTTGGGTTGGGAGGCTAGTGAAGAAGCCTGGGCAACACAATTTATGTAGTATTAGAAGACCTGAATTTCTGCTCTTGATTCTACCACTAGTGAGTTTTATAATCATGAGCAAGTCACTATATTTCTTGTTTCTCAGTTTCCTAGCTATAGAGGGAGAACAAATATACCTACATTTCAGGGTTGTTGTGAGAATTAAAGGAAATTATACAGAACATGTAAAATTGAAAACCCTTAATATTTTCTCATTGCATCATTAAATTTAGCAGCGATGCAATTTTATAACCTTAATGCCTTAATGAGCAGTAAAAGAGTTAACAGACATTAAGAAATGTGTTAGTGTGTAAAATTCACATTAAGAAAATGTCATCCCAATACAAAATAAGCTTTTAAACTTAAGGATTTTGTTCCTCTTACCCATCACTCCAAAAACCTCAAGAGCCCAGGAGAAAATTGAAGATGGCAGTTTTATGTTACTAAATATAATGATAATAAGCTGACATCTATTGAGTGTTATGTGCTAATCACTGTTCCCAAATGCTTTACATATAAATTCTCTTTAGTGTTGTTATGGCTGGGGGCTGGAGATGAACTGTTCCTGCATTCAGTCTTTTTTCTTACCTGTCCTCTCCTGACCCCCCCCCCCAAAAAAAAAAACTGGTCCTGTGTTTGATTAAACATTAAAGAATATGTTTAGTCTCATTTCTAAAGATCCTTCATGACAGTTCTCCACTGCCTTGAAGACTATAATTTGAGTTGTCAACATGTAGTTAGAAATGACACTCCTAAGAAATCTCCTTTGCTTGGCACTTGAGTTAGGAAGTTAAAAATGACTAGATTTTGATTGCGAATTATACTTTTTTTTCGTTGGGGATTCTAAAAAATGCATATAACTCCTGTGTATGCCTGTTCTTACTATTTGTTCTTTCAAGTA
>NW_007747165.1:0-8227 GCF_000696425.1 Galeopterus variegatus | reverse complement strand
CCTGTCCTCCCCTGACCCCCCCCCCCAAAAAAAAAAAAAATCTGGTCCTGTGTTTGATTAAACATTAAAGAATATGTTTAGTCTCATTTCTAAAGATCCTTCATGACAGTTCTCCACTGCCTTGAAGACTATAATTTGAGTTGTCAACATGTAGTTAGAAATGACACTCCTAAGAAATCTCCTTTGCTTGGCACTTGAGTTAGGAAGTTAAAAATGACTAGATTTTGATTGCGAATTATACTTTTTTTTCGTTGGGGATTCTAAAAAATGCATATAACTCCTGTGTATGCCTGTTCTTACTATTTGTTCTTTCAAGTATACACAATTGTTTTAAATGTAAACATAATACTGGCATTCATTGATTAATTCACTGATTCATTCATTCAAGTAATAATAGAATACCTATTGTTATAGACACTGTTCTAGTTTCAGGGTATATAACAGTAAACATCACGTCTTTTATCAAACTTACCTTCATACATTGTTATTTTTGAAGGATATCACCACCACAACCACCACCACAAAAAAGACCTCCGTCCTCATTTCTCAGTATATTATCTTTTACTGGTGCTTTCCTTTACTGTTATTTACATATTTTCTTCTTTCACAAATTCCGTTCTCTTTCTCCACAGATTTAGGAGGAAACTCAAAGTAATTTTCTTCTCTACATTATCTCTCTCTGATTAACATTGCTAATATCAGCAATCTTTGACTTCTAAGACTTCAAACATGACAATGTTTGCTGCATTGAGATAGTACTTTTAGTACACTTTATTACAAATTGTGGCAGTATTTACCCAATTTTACATGCTGTTTACTATTCCTGTTTATATTTTTTTTTTGGGGGGGGAAATATCACTCTCCATTTCACAGGAGTTTGCAAATACTGCCAAAACATTTTCACAATATCGGCGTGGAGGAACACTATTCTTGCCTTTCTGACAAAATATCAATGCATGGCAAAGGTACCCTCGAAGCTATTTGTTTATTTTGGGGATTAGATTGAAGTTAAAAGAATTTCAATGAAGCATGGGCTCCTGATGTAACCCATAAAGTATTTGGTCTTCTGTATCCTGGAGAAAAAAATACAGTTTATAACTTGTAACCTTTTCTTGTATAAATTTGAGTAAGGCACCATGAGGATCAACTCCTCACACTTTTTGACTCTAGCAGTTGATGTAAACACCATTCCATGCAAGTAGGCATCTGTACTCTCTCTGATTACAAGCATGTTTTCCCTCATAATGTACTTATTAAAACTTTTACTATAAATTTCCCTATGCTGCATCATAAACCCTTCAGTATAAAACAGTGTACCTTGCTTCAGCCAAGCACATGTTACATCTATAACATATACGACTGCAATGTTTTAAAAATATTTTTCTTTCCATTTCCATTGCTTTCCTAGAGTGAAGTACATTGTGCCCACATTATGGTTTCCTACTTGGTCTTTTCCCTCAGCCTCACTTCATTCTAATTTGTCTTGATACCTAAATGTTATTCTTATTTCAGGGTGCACCTAAAATTCCTGTAAGAATATGTCCCTGGCCACTCCCAATGACACTTATCTTTTTGAATTGTGGGTTTTGTGTTCATATGGTTTAGCATTAAGTCATGAAATACCTCATTTTGCTGGAGAATTATTTGATGTGTGTATTTCTGCCTCCCGACTGCAGCAGGAAGTTCCTTCTGGATGGGTGCCGTATCTTATAAGCTCTGATCATAATGTCATGTAACTGAGTCTTGTGAGTATCTTGTGAAGTTCCTCTTAAATTAGATATCTCAAGGCATTAAGCATAGTGAACTGCACTCAGTACAAACTCAAGAGCCACATACTGAAAGGCTGCAATACCAAGATCTTCTTAATGATCACATAGAAAAGCTGCTTAAAAAGTGCCAATATGTCAAAAGCCTCAAAGAGTTTTTTTAATATAAAACTTTGCCATTTCTCTAATCAGTGCGCAATAATTATGCAAAAACATTTCTCCAATTTAATGAGTAGTCAAAATGGGTTACTTACTAAGGCAAATTTTTTGTTGAGAATCATCTGCTCCACCAAAGACGACTCATTGTGGAACAGGTGGGGCTGCATATGGCTCCACATGTGAGGAAACCACCAGAACTCATCGACAGACCCCAGCAGACAGTCATCTCCTTCATCTTCCTTTTCAGTTCCTTTAGGAAGGAAAAAAATTATTCAATTAATTCCAGTTATACTGATCTACCTATCGATCAATTATCTATCTAATTATGTACTCTCATGTATGCATTTAGAAGACATTTCTACTGTCCTACGTACATATAAGGCTTTGACATGCAGCAAAGGAAAATCTATTAGGAAACAACCAGAGAATGTGACAAAACTCTTTTAAGACTTGTTAAACCTGAGGCATGGATATGAAATAACTGCAAGATGGAAGGAAACATAACCATTCCCAAAGATGTTAGAGCTCGTAACTTTTATCATCTTTGTACAATTTGTAGTTTGGAGAGAATAGAAGGATAAGTAGGAAATGCGATTGAGGAGATATGAATAAGAAAATCTGTGTCAGAGCCCCTGTAGTAGATCATTTCGACATGGGTTTTATACACCTTGCACAACAAAATAATTCCATAATTTATTTAGATTCCTCCTTAGGTGTGAGAAGAAACTAAGTATTTGGTAAGAACTAAGGCATCTGAAGGAAAAAAGAAGGAATGTGGAAATTGTTACTGGGAAAATTAGAGAAAACTGAAGGAAAGAAAGGAGAAAGGATAAAAGTGATGGAAAGAAGCTGAGAAGTGGTAAAGTCATAGTGAAATAATCCAAACTGCTCCTTGGTGGTGCTCATGTTCCTCATGCTTGCCCTTTCTCTCAAGTTCTTAGAAGTAGACTTTACATCACAAAACTCCTGTTGCCTTCAGAGTCAGCCCTGTTGTTGTTCCTCTGATTTTTCATATCTGGCTTGTTTTATTTCCTCCTTTTCCCCTGACCTGCAATTTAGTTGAGTGTGGGAAATCCCGCAGTTCTCTTAGCTTATTTTAGGAGCTAGGAGTCTTCTTGTACTCCCCCAGGCACAGCTTCTTTACTAAAGCATAAAATGAGAGCAGTATAAGGTGCTCACTACTGTCCTGGCATATCATAAAATGCTACTACTCATCACAAAATTATGCAGCCACACTTAAATTTCATCCACAACATTGAATGCAATAAGCTTTTATAGCGGCGGGTTCTTCAAATCGTGTCCACTCAGTGTGCAGAAAATCTCCCCTCATATTTTCAGTGGCAGCTCTGATGTGAATGGCTTTACTAGGGCCCTGTAGTCTAAGGATGGAGGCTGGACTGCTGCCTTGGACCAGCCAACTGAGCCCAGTGCCTGCTACCACTGTTCTTTTATCAGTTTCCCAAGAGAAGGAAGGCAGAGCCCATTGGCATGAAAAGAATCAGATCCTATGATTTATTGAGTATTGAAAACAATTTACCAAAGATAGAGGTGTAGTATAAGGCTTCATGTCATTTATACAGGGAGAACAAGATTGAGTGATGTAGAATGAGTGAAATAACATAATTTTTCAACAAAGTCTTCAATTTCACTTTCATAGGCTTAAGTACTCTACTGATATGAAGGAACTTTCCCCCTACATACAAAGATTACATCTGTTTTATTTTCTTTATTTTTTCCTCTGTATCATACACTCATGTTATCATAGCATACTGGAACAAGTATAGCCTTTGGAGTCGGAAGTTTTTTAGTTTATTTGTAGGCTCCAACTCATTTGATTTGTGTGGCTACAGTCAAGTCATATAACTCCTTTTATGTCTATATTCACATAGGTAAAAATGTGGATACAAGTAGCAGCACCTATTTTATTCTCTTCTGGAGTAAATGTCTACATAGTTCTGGCATATATTGGGTAACCTATAACACCCCTTTCCTTTCCTTTTGTATTTCCTACTTTTGTTCTCCTAATGTCTCCTTGCATGTCTCCTTGAGTTTTTGTTGTTGTTTGTTTTTACCACTGTAATACCAGATGAAGGGAGGAAGTGGTTCTCACTCGAGGGTTGTATGGCAGAAGAGACATTGTGTTCAAGAACTGACCAAGCCATTATGTTAACTCATTGGCCTGATTAATGAGTCATCAACATTGAGCATTCTTGGGGCTTCTGAGTGGCTATCTTACAGTTCAGGGAAGCCTTCTAGAGAGAGATGTGAAAGAATAGGAAGATGGATTCAGGGGTTTAGAAATTCTGATGATCCCAGTCACAGCAGGATCTTGGTTCCTACTACCTTTTTGGCAATAAATAAGGTGGCCCCAGTAAAGAAGTTATTTGATAAGTGTGACTGGTGATGCTTAAACACATGATTTATTTGACATAAGAATTAGGTCATTTGGTTTCCCCACAATCAAACATCTCTACTTATATTCAAGATACTTTCTTGATGATTAACATTCTGTATGTCTTCAGGACACCATATTAGTTAAGTCAGTTATTTGTTGCAGTTTTACTTTCCACCACTGAAAACAGGCAAAAGTCTCTTGAGGTTTCCCAGTAATCAATACGTTCCTGATTTCCCCTCCCCTGCAATGTCAGTGTGAGTAAAGTGAGCTGGGATTCCCTAGCTTTTGAAAAGTCTCCGCTGCTGCTTTTAATTTCTGCTCCCAGTTGCCTATAACTTCTATCTTTACTTGCATCTTTCCTGTCACCTCTCCTTTATTCTTTTTTTTAGTTGACCTTTGCACAAAGTTTGTTTACCAGGCCAGCACAACAGATCTCAGGGTTCTTTGGAAAGATAGCTCAGGCATTTGTTGCCCTTTCCTGAATATCGTGAAATGTGTGATTAAAATATTCATACATTTGAATTATGCAAGAATTAGACAAATGATGTCTGCCCTCTGACAGATTTATCTCAATTCACAGTAGTCCTAATTGTATGTCCTTTGTTTTTTCTTTATAGCTCTGTTTTATCTGATTTTCTTTAATCCTACTTTGGGGATGCTTTACATTACAGTTAAGTATATTGAAAACAAGTGTCTGTTGCTTATTACTTTAAACACTATGATAAAAAGCAGTTGAAATGTAGTTGTTCATGGGTGGATTGTCCTGAACTCTTGCCATCCCTTCATTCTCTCATTTGCCCACCTTTGTTAGAACTGGCAGAAGGGAAAAGAATGAGAAGTCAAATTCCTCAGTTTTATGTGTCTTTTCCTAAGTTGTTAAAAAACAATGCTGAAACCCTAAGTTATTGCTAATTACAATTTATTTTATTATGTATTTACTTATCTCTGCAGTACTTAATCTGCAGTGTTTCCTACTCTAATATATTGAAAACCATTATTGAGACTTTACCTTGTGTCAAGCATTGTGGTGTTAAGTGCTTTATAAACATTATCTCATGTAATTGTCACAACACCCCTGTGAGGCAAGGGCCACTGCTAACCTCACTTTATAGATAAGAAAATTGATATTTAATGAGGTAAAGTAACTAGTTCCTTAGAACAGAATTCAGAAACTGAAGTTTAACTTAGATTGAGCAACTCTAAACTCAGGGCCCTTAACTATCATTTACTGACCAAATGAAAAGTCTGGAAATAATATCGACATTTATTAACTCAATATAACATTTCTCTTCACATTACTAATTAATTTTATGATGTAATTAGAATTTACAGATACTATTGATCCTCAACGATTTGGGGAAACATACAAACCTAACAAACCTATAGATGAGAGAAATCTTTTGCTATTCAGCTTCCCTAATTAAAGATTGTCCATTAAACAATCATAATCCAATTTTTCTTTTTTTTCCCATCCATAAAACTTTTATTCCACTTACAGGAACTTAATACAAATGTTCTTAACAATTATGCTTGGATTGCTCATGAAAATTTCATAAGACTTTAAACAAAGCTAGCCATCACCTCATGTTATTTCCTTGTTAACTATTTTTACAGCACATGCATGTTAGGCAACTATCAAGAAAAAAAAAATCACAAAAGCAAAAAAACCTAAAAAACGTTAAATACACGGTTTTTTTGTTTTACTGCTGTACTTGATATACATGAAGTAATGGATATCAAGCAATTCATTTTTATTGCATCTTTACTTTAACATTTGTTCTTAGGTTGCCTAAAACATTTAAATACAAATAAAATGAGTGTAGCAAAAATAATGAAAGCAGACAGCAGATAACTTTACAAATAATGGAATGTGAACCATTTCTGCCCTTACTCAGAGTAAGCTGGGTCACAGCTTTGTCTAAAGGAACACTTTTGCAGCTGTAGTCAAAGGTGTGCACACTGAGATTGAGTATTCCGCATGTACGCATGGCTCAACATGTAGTATCGAAGGGATATCTGTTCTACCACAGCCTTCTAAGTGCTCCAAACCTTAAAGTATCCATGATAACTACACCTGTGACTGGAACCAATTATCCCTTTTATTCTCCACCAGGACAAGCCAATATGTAGGCAGTTTTCTTTGCTTAGAACATGGAAGCAGTTTTAACATTGGCCCTTGTGAAGCCACAATGTACCAAAAATACTATGCCAAACATTTTTAACTTGTATAAAAATTCCACATCCCCATATTGGCCACCTCAAGGTGAAAACAGAGAACTCCCTAAATGTTAACTGGCTCTACTACCATAATATTAAATGTGAAAACCACATTGGAAATATAGAAATTCAAATAGAAGTAACATAAACCTGTCATAAATCATAAACAAAAAAACTATTTGTGGGACGGCATGGATGACACATGGTCTACTGTGTAAATTTTAGAATGAGTGAGACAAAAGTTGGAAGGCTGGTTAATTTTCCCCTCCTTCTCCTGCTTTGGCTTTGTCCACTTGGGTATCTAAGATCCATAATGTTAAGTTGTCTCTCAGTAATTGCAATATTAGTGTGCTGTCTTTTGTATGACTCTTCACTTACTGTATCAAGTTCAGCAATGGCTTCATCAAAAGCTGTCTTTGCAAGAGAGCAGGGCTTCTCTGGGGAGTTCAGAATCTCATGATAGAACACAGAGAAGTTAAGAGCCAGACTCAATCTGATAGGATGTGCATTGGTTGTATTTCCTTTTTGCTGATTTCAAAAGGTTCTTGATATGCTTGTTGTGACTGATCCATGATCCCTTTCTTGTCATCACCAGCAGCAACCTCAGCCGAGTCACAGTAGTAGTCTCCTTTCATTTTCAAGTAGAAGACTTTGCTCTCTGCTTGTGAAGCGTTGGGGATCAGGAACTTTTCCAAAAGAGACAGTACATCATTGCAGATATCTCTTAGCTCGGTCTCAATTTTCTCTCTGTATTCTCGAGCCACCAGCTGTTTTTTCTCAGCACCTTCCATCTTTTGCTCAGTACTTGAGATGATCCTCCAATATGACACGGGTTCCTACGACATTTTTATAAGCAACTGAGAGAAGATTCCTCTCCTCATTGGATAATGCAGCTCCTTGCTCAGTTACATACTTCATGCAAGCTTCCATATTATCATTTCGGTCAGCCTGCTCAGCCAGTCTGGCCTTCTGTGCCAGCTCATTTTTATCCATGATTGGATGTTCTGTGCCCAGAATGGGTAGCAGCAGACGGATGGGGGCTCAGCAGTCTCTGGGCAGTGGCTGCGGCAAGGCTGAGACTCTGTCATAGTCCAATTTTTCTAATGCATAACAATGAGGCTCCGATTGACTTAGGGAGCTGTTTTTGACACTTATCTATATGACCTTGGATCCCTGTAAGTTTCTTTTTTGTTATCTACAAAACAAGGTAACATATTCTTTAACTCCTAAGATTCAGTGAAAAGGTGCATGAAAAGTGCTTAGCAAGGTTCCTTGAATATGGTGATTGCTCACTAAAACAGAATTATGATTTTAATTTTTTTCATCTCTTTATTTCTCACAAAAGTGCTCAAATCTTTCAAAAGTTAAAAGAAAGCAAATAAGATAAAGCTCTCTCCCGAAATAAAGTCTTACTGTTAAGACAGTGCTGCTTTTCTCCTTCCTTTCGAGACCGAGTAAAATAGACAGCATCTTTAACGGAAAAAGGAATTACACCTTTAGAAAAGAAGACAATGGAACTTGATTAAACTTTATAACATTTAGTTTTTGAAAACTGAATATTAAATTTTACATATATTCTCACTAAAAAAATGATTTTACTGGTTTTACACAACCCGGGCTGCAGTTTTGTGGAAGTTTTCCTGATATAGACAGATACCTTGGCTTTAGCTTCCTCCTGTGTTCTACTTGT
>NW_007747164.1:11884-12641 GCF_000696425.1 Galeopterus variegatus | reverse complement strand
GAGTTTGGATCCCTGTATGGGCCAGCTGCCACAAAAACAAAACAACAACAACAACAAAAAAACTCCAAAAACAAAACAACAACAAAGGAAAGAAAGAGATACATGCAGAGTTGTGTGTACAGCAGAGGTGGGGACAGCCTAGGGGCCCTTACTAGGAAAACGGACAAGCAAAATTGGTGAAATGCTTTGCAATAGATGGAAGGGATTGGCTAGACTACGTAAAACATGTATAAATCTCAAAATCACAATATTAAGCCAAAAATGTGAGAGACAGACTATTGATAGCATAATAACATTTATATGAATTTTAAAGCAATATGCAAAGCAATACTGCATATTATTGGTATGCACATACATCTGTGTTTTGCAAGGTGGATTGGAAGGAGATGCATTAAATAGATGTCTGGTTATGCCAGGGACAGGGAAGCTGGGACTGGAGCTGGGGGACTAAGGGGGAAAATAATAATTAATTAAGAAACAGAGGGGGATAGGGAGAGATTTGACAAGGGGCATAAAGAATAATTATGACTCATAACAATATATATGCTAGTAATATTGACTTGATCAACATATCTCAATGTTGAACCCCAAAATATGTATAACCAATTTTGATTCAATAAAAATTAAAAAAAAAAATAGAAGAGGAATCTTATAAGGACAATGATAATAGGATGCTATGAATTAATGATTATGATCAATTTGATTCTGTGCCTGGGAGCAGAATAAAGGGGTGGGTGGGGGCAGTGCATGAAGGTCT
>NW_007747164.1:6473-6764 GCF_000696425.1 Galeopterus variegatus | reverse complement strand
TTAAAATATGGTATATCCATAGAATGAAATATTATTTGGCCATAAAAAGGAATAAGGTACCGACACATGCTGCACCATGGATGAAACCTGAAACCATTTTGCTAACTGAAAGAAGCCAGGCACAGAGAACCACATACTGTATGATTCTATTTATGTGAAATGTTCAGAGTAGGCACATCTTTAGAGATGGAAAGTGGTTGCCTAGGGCTTGGTGGAGGAGGAAATAGGGGGTGACTGCTAATAGGTACATTGGTTTCTTTTGGGGGTGGTGAAAATATTCTAAAATTATAC
>NW_007747164.1:0-1025 GCF_000696425.1 Galeopterus variegatus | reverse complement strand
AGCAGGAGGGTGCTGATGGGATCCCAGCGACTGTCCTATCCCCATTTCGTCGTCTCTTCCTCCGATATCCTTAATAGAGGAAATCTGACTTTGCCAAATCCTCTCCAAGAGTTTGTGGGGTCCTTGGGTTTGTTTTAAACATTCACGTTGAGTCTTCCTGTGTTCTTTGGCCCTGGCCTTTCCACTGTTGGGTGCCCGTGAAGCTCTCTGAAGGCTGCCATGTGCCCCTGTCACAGCTATATGGTGAGCCCAGAGTCAAGCTGTGCTGTATATAGGGGCAGAGGAGAAAGCCCCTCTCCCTCTCCCCCTCCCTCTGTGTTGCATTTTGTTACCTGGGTGGTCACCAAAGCTTGAGTCATGGGTTTTGAGCGAAAGCGGGCCATGCATTTCTGCCTGCAGTGACTCTGTGCAAAGACACAAGTCCACGGTGCTGGTGCAGAAGGACCATCTCAGACATGGACGTGGAGAGCTTCTCCACCTTGTTGTTTTTGCTGTTTCAGTTCTTCCCCCCAGAACTCCAACAACCTCCTCCCTCTTTTCCAACCCAAAGCCCCCCAGGCCTCTCCCACCATCCTGCTCACTCAGACCAGACCAGACCTCAGCTTGATCTGAGGCTGAGTCCACGGAGATTTTGGCTTTACTTAGCAGACAACAGAAAGCCTCTGAATGGCTCTGAGCAGAGAAGCAGCCTCATCATTAGGAAGATTCATCTTGCACGGAAGGAAACGTCTCGATTCTCTCCCAGAGCAGATTTGGTTTGGGACAGTGGCACGCTGGTGCCACCTGGAGGCAGCGAGCCTCAATGACAGAAGCAGTTTTTTGAGTGCTGACGCCTCTGGAAAGAAATATGCAAAAACAGGAAGTCATCAAGGGACTTTTTGGTAAGAGTCCTGTTTATTTGGACTGGGCCAAAAAGAACAAAGCTTCAGGGGGGTGGCTATGCTGGGGACTCTAAGATTGGCCTGGGTCCATGCCCCTCTCAGGAGAGGCTGGTTTATAAGAAGTTTCTAGAGTCACTTCTTTAA
>NW_007747163.1:12153-12643 GCF_000696425.1 Galeopterus variegatus | reverse complement strand
AACAGTGAAAAAACAAATAATCCAATTAAAAAATGGGCAAAAGAGGTGAATATACATTTTTTCAAATACAGACATACAAATAGCCCTCAGGTACATGAAAAAATGCTCAACATCACTAATCATCACGGACATGCAAATCAAAACCACACTGCGATATGATCTCATCCCAGTTATACTGTCCCGAATTAAAAAGATTAAGAATAACAAATGCTGGTGAGGACTTGGAAAACCACACTGAGATATCATCTCATCCCAGTTTTACAGGCCAGTATCCAAAAGACAGAATAACAAATGCTAGAAAGGATGTGGAGAAAGAGGAAACCTCCTATGCTATTGGTGGGACAGTAAAATAGTAAATCCATTATGGAATAAAGTATGAAGGTTTCTGAAACAACTAAAAATAAAACTACTATATGATTTAGCAATCGAGCTTCTGTTCACATACCCAAAGGAAGAGAAATCATCATTTTGAAGGGATACCTGCACTCCC
>NW_007747163.1:7780-8391 GCF_000696425.1 Galeopterus variegatus | reverse complement strand
GATAAGGAGTCACATTATAATAATTCTTATTATAAGATAAGAATATAGAACTGCAAGGGGTGCAATTTGCTGAAAACACTCAAGTCCAAACCAGAGTTTCTACACAACCCAGGTGCACTGAATCTCACAAGAGCCTGAAATACCTATAAGGTCAACCAATAAAATCTGAGCTGCACCAAAGCCTTCCCCAGGGAAATCTGCAGCAAAGCAGCAATTTAGCTCAACCACAGAGCTCAAGTACTGGTCCCCACAGAAAAGCCCCCAATTTTATAAGTAAGAAAAAGACAAAAAATTAGTTCCAGTGCAGAGTTTAAGTGATTTGAACAGCAAATAATCCAACACAGAACTAGAAGAAAAATCAAAATCCCCACAGACCAGAGACAAANCCCACCCTTCCTTCTTTTCCAACCCTATTTCCTTCCCTCTTCTTCTCTCCCCCTCCCTGCCAACTGTTCTGCAACAACATCAAAGAATGTAAAAAATAATATTAACAAATAAATAAACTTAAAAAATGTGGAAAATAAATTAGAAAGCTAGACCTAACTCTATGCTTTCTTCAAGAGACTCACCTAACATGTAAAGACACATACAGACTAAGAGTAGAGGGATGG
>NW_007747163.1:4807-7001 GCF_000696425.1 Galeopterus variegatus | reverse complement strand
ACTCACCTAACATGTAAAGACACATACAGACTAAGAGTAGAGGGATGGAAAAAGATACACCACACAAATGGAAACCAAAACCAACCAGGAATAGCTACTCTTATATAAGATAAAATAGACTTTAATCTAAAATCCATAAAAAGAGACAAACCTCATCACCTAAAGCATAAGGGACATGAAAATCAACTACAATGTCTATTGAGAAGTTAAAATACAAAAGGGAAAAAAAAAGCTGATAGAAACCACAAATATCACGAAAGTTAAAAAATTTACATAATATTATAAAATAAATAACTGGCTATTATTTTTCTGTAACAGTATTATCCCTATATTTTTGGCCACACACTCTTTGACCATCTTTTCATATGACAAGTACATAATATTATTTCTTACAGAGAGAACAGAAAGATAATTCAGTGTTTCCTCTAAAAAGAGAGACAAAGAAAGCCACTATATAATGATAAAGGGATCTATTCAGCAAGAAGACACAACAATGATTAATATAAATTCACCCAACACTGGAGCAACCAGATATATATGTCAAGTACTATTACAGCTAAGTAGATACAAAGCCCCCTGAAATAAGTGTGGGGGGCCTGAGCACCCTTCTCTCAGAGTTGTAGAGTTCTTCCAGGAAACAAATCAACAGAGAAAGGGAGGATTTAAACTACAGCTTGATCAACTACACGTGGAAGAGATCTATGCTAGTCTCTTAAAATGAACTGGGAAGTATTTCTTTTTATTCAATCCACAGAAAAATTGTGCATGATATTAGAATTCAGTGAAAAATAGAAAAGGTTTTATTTCACAGAAAAGGTTTCAATTATGAATTCAATTTCTCTGAGATTGGTAGGAAGATTAAAATCTCTATTTATTCTTGAGTCCATTCATTTTTTAAGACTTTATCCCGTATATCTAAGTATCCAAATTTGCTGATACATTATTCTTCATAATAGTCTCCTTCTAAAATTGGCAGGATCTATAATGATTTCCACGTTTCATTACTAAAATTAGTTATTTTTGCCTTATCTCTGTTGTTTTTCTTTGAATAATTATAGGAGATTTTAATCAGTTTTATCAGTTTTCTCAATGAACAATTTTGGATTTGTTTATCTCTTCTTTTATGTTTGCTATTTACTCCATTAATTTCTTCTGTCTTCTTTTCCTATTTATTATATTTTATTTCTTCAGATTTTTTTTCTTTTATTTTACTGAAACTACCCATCACTTTCTATCCAGAGGCTTTTTATTCCGGTAGCACGAGTGTGTTTAGTTCATGCATAGCCCAACATGGAATCTCCAGAAATGGGTCTCGATGAATGATACTTGTAGAGAGTGAATAAACACTTCAACTTCATCATCTCTAGATGGGAAAAGCTAGAGATAGGTTGTTCACAGTCTTCCCAAGGTGTTCAGTGGGACTAATATGCTAAGCTAAGTTGAAAAGACAGCATTGATTAACAGATTATTTTTTGGACACCTGCATCTTAATCTACATGGACACCTTGGGAGGACTGTAAACAACCTAACTCTAGCTTGTCCCATCCAGAGTTGAGGAAGTTGAGGTATTTATGCACCATCTAAAATTGTCCACAAAAATAACCAATTAATCAATGCTGTCTTTTCTACTTAGCTACTGGTGCTTACTCACACCCTCTTCCCAAACTTCTTATATCTAAATCCCTGTCTTGGTGATTGCTACTAAGGAAGTCAACCTAGGAAAGACTGTAAAGAATCATTGGAACATGTATGAGACAGGCATGTAGTAACTACTACGTAGTAGAGCTCATACTAACTATAAACTACAAAAATACACATGAAATACTAGCAAGCAATGTAATGAACAAACTTCAAAAAGAAGTTAAATTGATAAAATCAAGTGTTGACAAGGATGCGGATTTAACAAATTGTTTAAAATGCTCAGTATGAGTGTAAAGTTAATCAAAACCTTTGGAAACCTCTGTGGAAGTATATTTCTTGGTATATACTCAATAGAAACACATTTGCATCAAAGAAAGAGAAAAGAATGTTCAAAATAACAATATTTCTAATTGTCTCAAACTGAAAATAACTTATATGTCCATAAAAAAACAAATAATTTTGTTATATATTTAATTAATATTGTACAGAAATGAAAAAAAAAAAGACCATAACTGCCCATACTCAGAACAACATCATGAAATTTCACAGCCAT
>NW_007747163.1:0-511 GCF_000696425.1 Galeopterus variegatus | reverse complement strand
ATAGAGGGAATTTAAAACAGTGATTTATCATAAATAAGTGTGGAATAAAAGAGGATAAGAGTGGTCTTCCTTCAATTAGTAAAGGAGCCATTAAAATTCTCTTGCTGGACAAACAAAGTTTTGATAAGACTCAGTCTACCCCATAATTTATTCCTTTTCCTTGGATGTGGCCCTGCTGAGGTTTTGATTGAGGCCTGACAGGTGTGTGCCCCTCCTAGATCTGAAAGGCAGATACATAGGGTAGAGATATAGAGTTCTACCCTCTGGAAGTTTGACTTTTGCTTTTTCTTCTGCTACTAAATACAACTTAAAAGACAAACAGATATTGTGAGGGGGAGATGGTCAAGATTTTGTGGAAGCTTGCAATTCCCTAGTCAGATCATATCTCCTAAACATCATGAAAATTCTGTAGAAGATGTCAACCTGCCTTTCTAGTCCATATCTCCAGCCTTCTGTGCATCATCAGAACTCAACAAATGTCCTGTGGCAGAAGTTGTCATGAGTTTTCAGT
>NW_007747162.1:12364-12643 GCF_000696425.1 Galeopterus variegatus | reverse complement strand
GCAAAGCTCAAATGCTGAGATTGGATTAAGGTGATCTCTGCTTGCTAGTGACCCTGGCACCCGACAGCAAATGAAAATCCTCTCTATAGGAAGATATCATCTTAAGCCTCAAGTTATTTCTGAAATGGTTTTTCAAATACAGCATCCAGCACACAATCAAATCAGTGTAACCAGGCACACCAGGAGACAACCTGAACAAGAACCAACACAGATAACAGACCACAGAAACAGGCTTTTTGGACAGTGGAATTACTAGACAGACTATAAAATGTGTTTACT
>NW_007747162.1:0-10655 GCF_000696425.1 Galeopterus variegatus | reverse complement strand
GCGCTCACTGGCTGAGCGCGGTGCGGCCGGTCTCAAAAAGGACAAAAAAAAAAGAAAAGTACAAAGAAAATTAGCCACAACGCCACTAACCTGAGTCTATTAAATTTATTTTTAGGTAACTGCCAAAAGCAGTTAACATTTTGTAGATAGTGTGGAGACATTAATGATATGTGGTAGATTAAATAGCACATCAGTAATTGTGAGATATCAGGTCATTTTAAAATATTTTCCTTTTTGCTTATCTGAGTTTTTAGCACAATAGTGAGAGCTTAAAATATTAATCCTCAGCACCTGAATGGTGGCTGGTATATAGAGCACCTGCTTTGTTCCTAGTATCCCTTTTCTTGAGGATTATTTAATAATTTTCAGGAGAAAATTTTGGGTTATTTAGTATATTTAATAGGCTCTAACTGGAAAATTAGTGGTATCAGTTAAACTATCATCTGTAGAGCGACACTGCATAACAGGCATTGTCTTAGTGAACTTTACACAATTTAACTATATTTTATGGAGCACAGTTTCGTAGCTAGTGTGGAATGTGTCCTTTGTTAATAGAGAATGACTATGAAAAGCATTTCAAAAATGGGGTCTTCTTAGCTCTTAGCACTGTATTGTGCTGTTGAGAAATACCTTTCACTCTAATCTGATAATGAGACTGGAATTTAAATTTAGTGAGCTGAGATTTTAGACCTTTATGACCTAAATAGTTTGCCACAAAGCATTTTAGATATAACAACAGTATACGCTAATAGTAGCAATAAAAACAGCCTTGTGTATACATTGTTTCCTGTTTTTACTCTCTGCGGGGTAGATTACTAGGAGTAATATTACTGAGTCAAAGGGGTAAATGGGTAATTTTACTAGGTGTGGCAAATGAGCCTGCCTAGAAGCCATGTCACATATGAGAGTTTCCCTGCAGCTCTACCATCAGAATATGTCGTCAAGCTTTTGGATTTTAATAAGTTGAACAGGTGGGAAAAAATATCTCAGTGTAGTTTTAATTTGTATTTTCCTTATTATGAGCAGGGGTGAGCGTTTTTTCATGTGGTTACAAACCATTTGTATTTTTCTTTCTATGAATGGTCTTCAGGGTTGTTGGTCCTTTACCTTTAGAATCTCTTTATTGGAGATCGTGGCTGGCAGACCCTAAGGTGGCCCCCAGCAATATCCTGCCACCTGGTGCCCTCACTTTGTGTAATTCCCTCTGCTGGGGTGGGTCAGGGACTTGTGACTTGTTTCTAACCAACAGAATGTGGCATAGGTGATAGAATTGCAATCTTGATAGGTCAGGTCTATGGCAGAGATATGGGATGTCACTTCTATGACTACGTCACATTTTATAAGACTGTCTTAAGCAGACTGGAGTAGGAGACTCCCTGTTGTTGGCTTGATGAAGTTAGGGGCCACATTGGCGAAGCCCGTGTGCCAAGGAAATGCAGGCAGCCTCTAGGACCTGAGGGTGGCCTCCGGCTGTTAAAAGTCAGTGCATCTCACTCAGTCTTACATTCACAAGGAATTGAATTCTGACAAAACTTGAGTTTAGAGCAGATTCTTTCCCAGTCATACCTTCAGGTGAGAACACAGCTTGACTGTGACTCCTTGATTGCAGCTTTGGGGACCCACATCAGAGGATCTAGCTAAGCTGTGCTGCTCACTTTTGACCCACAGAAGTGGTGAGATAATTAAAGTGTGTTGTTGTAAGCCACTAAGTGTGTAGTAATTTGTTACATAGTAATAGAAAACTAACACTGAGATATTATCCTTTTGTCTGTCTTACCATTGCAAGTATTTTTCCTAGTTTATCATTTGTCTTTTTACTTTTCGTTTCGTGTCTTTTGCCATCCAAAATTTTAATCCAGTTTATCTTTTTCTCTATTGTTTCTGAATTTTTTAGTCATAGCTAGAAAAATGCCTACTCCCAGGTAATAGAGGAATTTACTCATGTTTCCTTCTAATGGAAGGTTTCATCTTTTATATTTCAATATCCAGTTCATATCAGGGGTATCTTGGTGAATGATGTGAGACACACCCTATTGTATCTTTTCCCTTATGGCTAATCAGTTGTCCCAACCTTTTAGCAAAAAGTCATTCATTTCCTCTCTGGTTTGTGATGTAATCTTTATACTAAATTTATTTATATTAAGTTTATGCTGGATTTCTAAATTTCTTTATGTAGCTGGGTTTTTTTTCTTTTCCTTTCCCACCGGTTGGTCAATCTGTGCGTGTGCACCCCTGCGCTGTCTCGATATGAAAGCCCTGGAGTTTGTTTATTATCCAGTAGAGCTTACCTTTCCCTCATTCTTTTTCCAAGGTTTGCCTGATGATTCTCTACTTGTTCATTCTTTTCCAAGTGAACTTTATAATCACTTGTCTAGCTCCAGAGAAAACAATCTCATAGTATGTTTAACATGATTGTGTAAACATTGTTAACTTCCGTAGAGTTTATGATTTTGATTCTTTCTGCCCAAGAATATGGTACGTCTTTCCATTTGTTCAGATCTTCTTTTGGGGCTTTCAGGAGTTTCTCATGGTTTTCCTCGTGTACAAGGCTACTACTTCACAAAGTTCATGGAAGAATTCATAATCTTTTTAATTCTATTTTTCCACGAATGTTTTGAAATGCCGTCATATGTTTTGGATATTTCTGTTAAGTTTTTATTTAGTATTTTATTTTATCTTAAGATTTTTGTATTGATATTCATAAATGATGTTTTGGGGGGGAGGTTCAATCTTTGCAGATTTCGAGATGTTATACTCATTTCGTAAAACAAATTTGGAAGATTTTCTTTTTAAAAAAAACGTTTAGCTTAAGTTTCGTTAGGATTATTAGATCTTTAAAGGAATGGAAGAGTTCTCCTGTGACACTCTCTCTGTGCCTGGTGGTTTGTTTTTGTTTATTTTTCTCTTTGGTTTTGTTTTTTGGTTTTATTGACAAACTTTTGTGACTTTATATCTTCTATGGTGATTGGTCTGTTAGGATTTCTTTCAGGACTGGGGTCAATTTTAATAAGTTGTATTTTCCTTAAAAGTTATTTTCTTGTAGGTTTTCAAGTTGAATTGGATAGAATTATACAAAGTAATCTCTTGATTTTTAAAATTTCTTCTTGCAGTGTTTTCAAATTTATCATTAAGAAATTATAGATTAAGGGTTCAGAACCCCGTACCAACCAGCTGCCAAAAAAAGAAAAAGAAGTTACAGACTTAGAGAGGAACACTTGGGACTTTTGCCGGCATGCTGAATATTTTTCTTAATAATGAAAATGTCTAGTGAACCACTGTTTGAGCTGGTTAGCCTCCTTCTCCTTCCTCTCCTCTTCAGTGATTATTTCCTACGGTGTGCTCTGCTTGCATATTACACTCTTCTCTAAGATTTCACATTGCCCAGAATCTAAACTATGCTCCTTAACCTTTTCTGGAACAGAAATACACTTTTTAAAAATTATACAAGCAAGTATTGGTTAATTGTTAATACCAGGCACTGAGCTAAACCTATGGGTTTGAAAAGATGAAGATGATCCCTGTCCAGCAGATTTGCTTACAGTAAGTATAGAATTGTTTATTGGGGTATCTCCAGTTCACATATCTGGAGAGGATAATTCTACTGTCAATAGCTGTACCCCTCCAAAATCTGTTGGGCTTCTCATCTTCCAGCCCAGCATTCTGTCTTTCCAGCCCACTCTCTGCAGTAACAGCTCCAGCAGTTGTTCAGCCACTCCAGGATTGTTAAGCCATTGGCCTATCCACAGTTTTTCATCCTGCCTCATTCGTCCACATTCTCACATCTCTCTTTGCCTGGCTTAAATCTGTGGTCTGTCATTGTGATTGTCACATTGCATACACCTTGCCCATTCTTGTTCTTTTGTAGCTCCCTGGCAAAACCTCAGTGTCAGCTTTCAAATCTTCTGTACCTGAGCAGCTACCAGACCATGACCAGAGAAAAACAGAAAACCATACTGACTTGTCTCACTTTAAATTCATGTACGCAGCTGGTTAGCCTTTTATTCATTTAACTTTGAAAAATATATTACGTTGATATCTGCTGAAGTTTTGTGTCTATTAACTATTCAAGTTTATGATTGAAAGAATTTGTTCAGTTGTTGTTTTGCATTAACTAACCTTACATTTTTGCTTTGACCCTCTTTTAAAGGCTTTTAGCCTTCGGTGTTGAAGCCATGGGTAATTGCCTATAGAAGGAATAGCAAACAGTATGAAACAAAAAGACTGTATTGTGTAGATGCTGGATTCATTATTTGTTAGTATAGATTAGGATTTTTGGCTTTTGGGGGGGGCGGTGTTTTAATTTCTTAGGCAGTTAAGAAACTTACTTGGTTAAATAAGAGGCATCTGACTACTTTGCACTTTCTTCATTTTTGGTTGTTGAATTCTTGACCTGTCTAAAATCAATGTCTTTGTTGCTTCTGAACACCATTATGGTTGATTATATAACAGAACTGACCTGATTATATAAATTTCTCTAATTTTATATGTTCTTTAACTTACTATAATGGTTCACTACATTAAAAAAATCTTCTCTGAAGAATTATAATATGGCTTGGGGAACAACCTGATAGGGTTGTTGAGAGTTAATACATTTTACAGTTCAGGAAACAAGGAATCTTGATGTTGAGCTGTTGTGGATAGGATGATCCAGGGGGCTATTTTGTGGAGAATCTGGAGGAGGTTGTACAGATCCTGTGGATGTCTTTGAGCAGAAAACTTTTTCATTTGAGGGGATACTGTAGGGATTAGAACAGGCAAAAGTTCTTACTCTAGGAACTTACTTTCTAGGGTGGGGGAGAGAGACAATAAATAATAAACTCAATGAATAAGTGGTTATGTATTTGTAAAGTGATAAGTTCTGTGGAATAAGGAATATCAGTGAATGTTTGGTGATTGAGTTGCAGTTTTAAATAAGTAGGGCGTTATTGAGAAGGTGATCTTTCAGCAAAGATTGAACAGAGTTGAAAGAGGTAGCCATGAATTACCTGGAAGGAAAAGTTTTCTAGGCAGAGGGAAGAGCCAATTATACATTATAAATAAGTAGGGTGTGCCTGACATGTTTGATGACCCATGAGGAGACTTGTGTCTAGGGCAAAATGACCGAGGAGAGAAGTAGTGAGAGACACGGTAAGAGAAGTAGGTAATGGCAGGTCAGGTAGGGACTTGCAGGTTATTGGAAGGAAGGGATGGATGGTTGTGCATACCATTCATAGTACTTACTAACTTTGGATCTAATGAGGAAAAACAATGAGAAAAAGTTAACATTTTTTGAATTTCTACTACATTCACTCATCCTGTAGATATTTTTCAGCATCTTGTATGGACTGTGCCTGTGACAAGACTGAAAACTAGGCGTAGACACAGCCGGAGAGTCAGGAGTGTGGTCATTTGGTTGGTTGGTTGGTTTACTTTTGGCAGCTGGCTCTTGACCTTAGTGTTATCAGCACCATGCTCTCTCAAGTGAGCTAACCAGCCAACCCAAATTTGTGGTTTAAGAGGTTATCACACCAGTTCTCGATGGTGATGAGATCAAAGGCAGGGCAGGTCTTATGTGACACAGGGCGAAGATTATAGAAGGAATATGAATCAGGAAGTTTTTTTCCAATGAAATAAGTTCTTTTAATGTTTTACTGGACGGACATCCTGACACCTTTTAAGTGAATGTTATCTGTTCCCCGTTCAAGTAGCCTTTTTGGAGTTTGCTTCCCTTTATCTTCAGAAGAAGCATGAAGCCCCACCTCTCAAGAGGGTCTTAGGTTGTACTTGGTATAACAGAAAGCCTGTTCAGTAAAAGACAAAGCCTTATTTCAGACTTGGAGTCTGTTATTTTCCACAACAAAATCAATCCACATAAGAGCAAATGTGAAGAGAGACTTCATCGGGTAGCAGGAATGTGCCACTCCCATTATCTGTTGATGGTGACTCAGATTGGGATTGAGAGAAGCAAGTACTGTTGAGATGGTTTCTCCTGAGCTTTTATCTTCCTTTGAGGATTGAGTGCAGTTTCCTGCTGTGTCAACACCTGCTGGGAGTGGAGTGCCTGGGGGCGGGGGGTGGCAGGCCCAGGAAATTTCTGTCTTTGCCTACCTGGGCTGCCTAAGGAGAGATTTATTTGGAGAGACCCTGAGGTGGCCAGGTGTCAGTCACTCTGGGATCCACTCATGGTGCTGGATTAGATGGAAGAGAGGAGTCACAAGTAGAGCAGAGCTGGGGGAGGGCAAGGCAGGTTGAGCCCCAGAGGAGAAGGCAAATGGAGACATCCGAAGACCGAACGTGGTGAAGACCGTGGCTGAGGACACGAGAGGGAGCAGAGCCAATGGACACTGTCAGAGGAGCTTGTGCTTGGTAGGCTGGGCCCTGACTTTTGTGTGTCTTTGGTTTTTTTTAATTTTAAGATTTACTTGTACATATTTGTGGGGTATGGTGTATTGTTTAATACGTGCATATACTGCACAATATGAATCATGAAATTTTGAGGTTAGGTTTTGAAGGGTTCTGGACATGTCCCAACATGATGGTGGGAACTGAGCTAAAGAAAATGATGGAAAGTGGAGGTCGGAGTGTCCACCTGTTGTTCAGAGCTGCTTGATGGAACAGCCCTTGGTTCCTGTGATTGGAGAAGGGATTGGCTGGCATTCTTCATGTTCCATTTTGGACGGTACCCTTCTTTGTGGAGGGCCAAGGAGTCCAAGGTGGAAGTGGGAAGGCCTGGAGTGGTTTGAGGAGAACAATGTATAAATATAAACCTTGCTGTGTAGTTGAAGAGGGGGTGGCTCAGTCTGTGCTGCTGCCGTCTTTCCCTTTGGGCTCTCCTGGCCTTTGAGGAAACAGCACTTCAGGTTTTGTTGTGGTTTGCTTGCTCGCTCTTTGCCTACCTCCAAGCAAATATTTCAGGAAGTTATAATGTCTGTTTTAGTTGAAATCTAATGTTTCACCTAGATGTCACTACTCTGTACATTCTGTTGCAACATTTTTTTGTTGCAAAGTTACAAATTGGCAACTTTTTTGTCTTTTTACTGGCCCTGATAGGCTTCATTGACCTTGCTTAGAGAACATTTTCTCCCACTTCTAAAGTGTTGGTGTTTGTCTGTGCATGTTCTTTAATTAAGTGCTCACAGCTGTCACTGCAGACCCGTGATTGGTGCCTGACTTTCCTTTGCTCTGTGGTCATTTCCAGCCACCCCTCTGGTGTTACAGTTGGTGGGAGTTTTTGTTTTATTGTTGGGTTTCTTGGGTGTGTTGCTGTTTTGTTTTTTGTTGACTGACTTGTCCTCATCTTTTGAGATGATAATATCATTTTAAAAATTATTTTATACTTTGGAAATAAGTAATTTATAAGTAGTATCTCTGTAGATTTCTTATGTGTGTATATTATTAATACAGGGTTTTCTGCCCTGAGTCTGTTCATTGAGACTGTTTTGTATGTATGTGCATTGGGCTCTTCAGAAAGAATTCCTTAGGAGGTTGCGTGAGCCTCTATGAAGACCAGATATTATCAGAAAGCTCAGAAGAAATTGCTGTTTAATGCATATTTTGTTCTTGCTTTGTTTTGCAAGGCATCATAAGAGAGAAAACAGAATTATTTTGAACTCTTTATTTGAAAATAACCATTAGATCTAGAGTAGGCACTGGGGCAAGGTATAACCTTTGGTTAGAAAGTAGAACTATTTTTTTTTTTCAAGTTGCTTATTTTTAATAGATTTTAAGATCTTTGGGTTAAAAAAAAAATATTGTAACTTTATAGTTGAAAGTGACCTTAGATGCCCTGTCGTGATACATGTAGTTCCTCATGAGAAATTAGAACCTGAAAAAAATTACCAAGCTGAAAGTGATCCAGGACAAAGGTGAAGAAGTATCCATTAACGTGGACAAATGATTGTCAGCTGTTTTACTGCCATTGGTTCTCTGAGCATTAACATGTTGGCCTGCAGTTTAAATTGTTGAACCCTTTTATAAAATTCAATGCTATCCCTATGTTTTCTTGTATTGAATCTCTGTTAACAGTATGCACAAGGGTCCTACTTGGTGGTTTGGAAAACAGTGAATATATTGGTGGATGGTTTTTTAAAAGTGTACCGAAGTGTCTAACTTTTCTATCTTTTTTTTAGGAAATTGAAAATGGCCCTTCAGCTATGCTAGGGCTATGATGGGAAGTGTCACAGTTCGATATTTCTGTTATGGGTGCCTCTTTACATCTGCAACGTGGACAGTTTTGCTTTTCGTTTATTTCAACTTTAGTGAAGTGACTCAGCCACTTAAGAATGTGCCCATCAAGGGGTCTGGGCCCCATGGACCATTTCCAAAAAAATTCTATCCCCGTTTCACTCGAGGTCCAAGTCGAGTATTAGAGCCACAGTTCAAAGCAAACAAAATTGATAGTGTAATAGATAATCATTTTGAAGATCCAGAAAAAGGCCACCTGAAATTCTCTTCTGAATTGGGTAAGTATATTTGATTTCTACTAACAGCCATATCAGAGTATTTAATCATTGGAAGTTTAATTATTCTTTAAATCATGTGTTGCTCAGGAGATTAGAAATGTGTCATTTTTTTTCCACACTAATTTATTTTGTTTGTGACCTACCTGAGGTTCTGTGATTTTAGCAGACTCAGTGGGGAGTTATAGTCTAATTTGTCCAGTTCTGACTTCGGTATTTTATGAGAACTTGAGAGAAACTGAAAGGTCCATAGAAGGGAGAAAAGAAAAGGGTGAAAAAGAAAATGGAATCTGTGGGAGATGGTTTTAATTGCTAGGATTATTTAATAAGGGAAAGAAATGGTTGAAAGGTGACTGTAGGAGGGTACTTCAAAAAGTTCATGGAAGGATTTGTATTATCTTTCAATTCTATTTTGACCCATTTTTTTGAAGTACCCTTGTATTTAACTTATTTTGAAAGGTAGATTTAATTAAAATAGAACATAAAGCATTGGGATTAAAAATAAGCCGGGATTACTTATATCTAATAAGATTTCTACTTACTAGAATTATTAAGGCCCTGGGGGGAGATTATATATATATATATATATATATATATGTAGGTTTTATATGTATATATATATATATATATATATATATATATATATGGGGTATGAAAAATAGAAAGCTTTTTGTTTCTCCCCAAAATTATATTTTGTTCAATTTGGAAGGAAGAATCTACTGTATAGGTGCTTCAGTACTACAATTCTAGAGTATTGGTTTTAGCAAACTTTATTTTAAAAATAAGTGAACCAATTTGGTTATTCTCAAAACTTTAAAGAACTTTACTCTTGTCATAGAAACATCAAATAAAAGGTAAGTTAGTAGTAAAAACACATAATAAGAGATTGAGAGAGCCATAGAATATAAAAGAAATGTTATAACAGACTTCTCCTTTAGTCACAGTTTCAAAGAAGTAAAATCAATTTTTAGGACTTAATGATTTTCTAGTAAAGGAAGTCAAATATTAAAAATCATATGAGGAAACAGAGCTAATATCTACTTCAAGTTTTGTAAAATACACCTTCTAGTCTTTTTCTAACAGCCAGTAGACTTTTTTAAAGCATTAATGGGAAAATTTCTAGGTCTTTCATTTAGTCATAGTTATTTTGGTAAAACTTTTATTAAAGAAGTAACATTAGGTTTACCATTTTGAATGTACTTTGTATTTGCCTTTCAAAGGAGTAATGAGAGAATTGTATATACTCAAACTGGCAAACTCGAACTGCCTAACTGAAAAACTAAATTCCTTATTGAAAATCCTGAAGAATCCACCAAAAAAACCTATTACTGCTAATAAATGAATTCAGCAGTTGCAGGGTACTAGATCAGTGCACAAGACCGAGTTTTGTTTCTGCAATGAATAGTCTGAAGAGGAAGGTGAGGGAACAATTGCATTTACAATAGAGTCGAAAAGAATAAAATATTTAGGAATCATTTTAGCCAAGGAGGTGCAAGACTCACGTACTGAAAATTGTAAAACATTGCTAAAAGAAATTAGAGTAGACCTACATCAGTGGGAAGACATCCCAGGTTCATGGAATGGAATACTCAATATTGTTAAGATGTAAGGAAAACCCCAAGCAATCTATAGATTCAGTACAATCCCTTTCAGAATCCCAATGCCTTTGTTGAAAAGATGGAAAAGTTTATCCTAAAATTATTATGGAATTGCAGGGGCCCTGAATAGCCAAAACAATCTTAAAAATTTGGAAGACTCATACTTCCCAATTTTAAAACTTCCTACAAATCTACAGTAATCAAAACTGTGATACTGGCTTAAGGATAGATACGGAGATCAGTGGAATAGAACTGAGAGTCTGAGATAAACCCTATGACATGTATGGTCAATTGATTCTCAGAGAGGGTGCCAAGACCATTTCATGGGGAGGAAAGAACAGTCTCTTCAATTAATGGTTTTGTGATAACTGGTATCCACATGCAGAAGAATGAAGGTGGACATTTACCTCACATCATGTACAAAAATTAACTCAAAATGGATCAAAGACCTGAGCTAAAACCATAAAACTCTTAGAAGAAATCATAGGGGGCCGGCCCGGTGGCGCACTGCTACAGTGCGCCGCTTGAGAGCGCGGTGGCGCTCCCGCCAAGGGTTCGGATCCCACATACAGACCGGCTGCTCACTGGCTGAGCGAGTTGCGGGTGCAACACCGAGGGT
>NW_007747161.1:12431-12643 GCF_000696425.1 Galeopterus variegatus | reverse complement strand
GGGAAGATCTGCAAAAGCACAAGGAATTGTAAATAGTTTAGTATGTTTGGAGCATGGGATGATTATGAATAAGTGATTGGAAATGAAGCTAGGAAGATTGATTCTGGTCTGATTTTGAAGAACCCTGCAATTCATGCAAAACAAAAATGAAACCTCATGCTTTGTAATTAAGCACAACAATCATGTGATTAGATTTATGTTCTAGAAAGGCT
>NW_007747161.1:10993-11197 GCF_000696425.1 Galeopterus variegatus | reverse complement strand
AAACAGTGTAACCAGGATGACAGCTTCTAAACATATCAACAAATACAAGGCACAGGAGCCCGCCCATGACTGCAGTGGCCTTGCCCAGAGTGGCCCACTCCAGTCAAGCATCTGCAGAGTGCTGTGTGATCTTTCTTGGGGGCGTAGGGTCCTACCCACAGCCCTTGTTACCTTGCCCAGTATCTCCCACTTCAGCTGAGCAGC
>NW_007747161.1:8542-9002 GCF_000696425.1 Galeopterus variegatus | reverse complement strand
CAACAGAGCACCCCAATGCTTCTTCTGAAACCTCATCCATGACCCTGCAATCTAGCCCACTTCCAAAAAGAGTTGCTGAGCACCACAGTGCCTAGGCCATGGGCACTCACAGACAACTATGAAGTTGAATAGTCAAAGAAATCCCATAGACAATACTACTTCATTCATGCAGAACCAAATGTAAAACACCATACCTAACTGTCATTAGAGAACACATCTTGAGGAAAGTCTCTCCCTTCAAAAGCTACTCGAGAGTATCAAAAGAAGTAAGTGTTCCACCAGATTCCCAAACATCAACATAGGGATACAAGAAACATGAAAAAACAAGGAAACATGACACATCCAAAGGAATACAATAATTCTCTAGTACCAGACCCTAAAGAAAAGGAAACCTAAGATATACCTCATACCTGATAAGAAATTCAAAATAATAACCTTTTTTTTTGGTGGCTGGCCAGTA
>NW_007747161.1:7358-7624 GCF_000696425.1 Galeopterus variegatus | reverse complement strand
AGACCTGGTACACATGGGTTGTGTAGAAACTCTGATCTGGGCCTGAGTCTTTTCATCAAAGTGCACCCTGTACAATTCTATATTCCTGACCAGTCTCCTCTGAGTGGTCCTGCACTGACTTGGGGGCGGATTGGCTGTCCTTGCTGTGTCCCAGTGTTCTCCTGGTGGGCCCGTCTCCCCTGCCACCATGCTGCAAACACTTCCGATAGGATGGGCTGTGCTGTGGTCCCTTGCAATGACTCACCGGCTTCAGAATGGCTCCTTTT
>NW_007747161.1:6935-7212 GCF_000696425.1 Galeopterus variegatus | reverse complement strand
ATAGGATGGGCTGTGCTGTGGTCCCTTGCAATGACTCACCGGCTTCAGAATGGCTCCTTTTTTTCAGTTGTTGTGGCTCTTTGCTCCTGTGTGGGTCTACAGGAACCCTATTAGAGGTCTTGCTGTCCTGGGGGCCACCAAGGCCCCTTTCTCCCCTGCTGCCTCCAAGCACCTCCATCTGAAGGGCACAGCTGCAGCTTTTGCCGACTCCTGCTCTGTGCACTCAGCAGCTCCAGCCTTAGAGCGGCCATGGCCCAAAACACTTAGAGCAGTTTTT
>NW_007747161.1:4239-4775 GCF_000696425.1 Galeopterus variegatus | reverse complement strand
AAAATCTAGACCCAAGTATATGCTGCCTAAAAGAAAATCACTTCATCAGTTAAAACACACATGGACTAATTGTGAAGAGATGGAAAAAAATATTCCACACAAATGGAAACCAAAAACAAACAGGAGTAGCTATACTTATATTAGATAAAATAGAATTTAAAAACTGTAAAAAGAGATAAAGAGGGACATTATATAGTGATAAAGGGATCAATTCANATTTAAAAACTGTAAAAAGAGATAAAGAGGGACATTATATAGTGATAAAGGGATCAATTCAGCAAGAGGATATAACAGTTGTAAATATATATGTACCCACATCTGAGCACCCAGAAATATAAGACTTCAAATAGCCAAAGCAAACATGAACAAAAAGGACAAAGAAGGGATGTCACACTACCTGACTTCAAAATATACTACAAAGCTATAGTAACCAAAACAGCATGGTACTGGCATAAAAACAGACATGTAGACCAACAGTACAGAATAGAGAACCCAGAAATAAAATCACACATCTACAGCCAACTGTTCTTTGAGAA
>NW_007747161.1:2595-3220 GCF_000696425.1 Galeopterus variegatus | reverse complement strand
CTTCTGGCTAGATACTTTCTACATGGTCCCATGTTGACCAGGGTGTCACATGGCAAGAATGGGCTGAGCAAGATAGCTAACCTGTTCACTCACTCTCCTTATAAAGCCATCAGAGCCATGCCCATGACCACCATTAAACCATCAACCCATTACTCCATGAATGGATTAATCCACTCACTAGGGTATGATCCTCACAATCTAATCACCTCTTAAAAACCCTACCCTTCAAATATCATATTTGGATTTTTCACCCTCTTAACACTGTTATAATGAGGGCAGAGAGGATGGGAGGAGGGATGAAGACCAAATATATATTTCACAATATTACAGAGGCTGTGTTTGACCTGGAGGTATTTCAGGGAAACTTACATTTTGGTTTTGCTAGCCTCAAGCAGTGGGAGGAATGGGAATCAAAACCCAGGGCCTCATCTAAAGTGGCAAATATAAATTGAGATCTTCCCAAGATTAAGCTAGAACCCAATAGCTACACCATCAGGGTAAGGGTGCATCGGAAATAAACCTCCCCCTTTTCCCCACTCTCAGGATTTTTCAAGGAAAGTTGCCTTGGTGTGAGAAGAAAAAGAGAAAGTTGTCTCTAAGAAGATATAAATAAAAGGCAGTCCTC
>NW_007747161.1:0-651 GCF_000696425.1 Galeopterus variegatus | reverse complement strand
GAATAAGTAAGTATATAGCTTCCAAACTAGTAAGCAGGTTGGGGGAGAAGGCAAAGAGAAAAAGAGACATAGAATATCTGGATTAAATAGAAAGAAAAAAGGGTAGATTTAAACCTAAATAGTGCTGTATCAGCAATTATGTTTCTATCAGTTTGCCATCACTGTGTAACAAACACCCCAAAACTCAGTGGCTTAAAACAGAACCATTTATTTTTCCTCTGAGTCTGCATGTCAGCTCGATGGGTCTTCTGCCCTCAGCTGTGGTCCTCATGCATCTGCAGTCACCTGTGCATTGGGCAGACAGCTCTGCTGATCTCACCTAGGCTCTTTCATTTGTTTGAAGGTTGGCTGGCTGCACACTGGTCTAGGAAGGCCTTCACTGGGACAACTNGCTTGTTCTCATGGCAGAGGCAGGGTTCAAAGAGAGAGCAGAAACATGTAAGGCCACTACAGGCCTATGCTAAGAATTGCCATACCGTCATTTCAGCCACATTTCATTGGTCAAAGTAAGTCAAAAAGGCAACATTCAAGGGGCCCGGAAGCAAGTTTTACCTAGCTGCAAAATCACCTTGTAAAGGGAATGAATTCAAGGAAGCCATTGAGATTACATAGACTTTAAGGTGTTAAAAGCAATACTGGAAATAAAGAGGA
>NW_007747160.1:0-12644 GCF_000696425.1 Galeopterus variegatus | reverse complement strand
CAGACCTGATCACCGCTGTGGCTGTTGTTGGGCCACCGGACATAGGGAAATCTGCATCTCACCGTGCGGATTTCTAGGAGCCAGAGTCCTGCTTCCACGATAACTAAATACCTGCCCAGCAGGCAAGTAGCCCTCTCTCCACTGTATTCAGAGCCCAGAATTGCCTCTCTCTCTCCCACTCCCAGGCACAGAAGTGAGGGCTATAGCTCCTATGTACCTCTTGCTCTGTTCTCTTTTTGCTTTTCCTTCTGCCTGAGCTTGATCAGTAGGGAATTCAGACCTTATTCATCTGGCTGCCTCTGAGCAAGTCCAGTGTAACTGTCACTCCTACCCCCCCCCCACCACCAGAGGCACAAGCATTTCTTTCACATTTATAGAAACTATCATACATCCTCCAGAAGATTCCACACTGCCCAGTCTCTGATCTAATACCCTCACCCTGGGAAGTTCTCCTTTGTGTCTAACCTAAATCTTGCATGCTGATTTTCTATTGAAGTCAATGGGGCCTGGAGCCTGGGGTCTGTGGCTTTTGACATGTGGGTGCACTAGTGTTGGGTGCATGGGGCTGTGTTTGTGTAACTGGTGGGGCAGCAAAATCAGGGGCACTGGTGTCAAACTGACCTTTCTTCCCCACTGGCCCTTTTTCCTGCACTCCACCCAGGCATCTGATGTGGCTGGGACACTGTAGGTGAAAGAGCAAGTCCCCACCCCACCCCCAGTCTCCCTGAGCTGAGGACTTCTCTCAGAGGACGCCTCTCCACCCAGGGGACAGCCTAAGCAAGCCCCAGGTGAGTCCATCAGGAAGCAGCAGCCCTGGGACACCTCTTTCTCCCCGGACCCCAACTTCCTGGGACAAGTCTAAACCCACAGACCAATTTATTTTGCAGTCTTGGAATAAGAGAAGGAATTGGAATGGGGACTGAGTGTGTGAGAAGAACAGCAAATCCTCCAGGCTTGGGTCTGGGAGTGGCAGGGGTGTCCTTCCCATTCATGGAAGAAGAAACTGAGATCTGGGTTGGTTAAGCGGCTCACCCACAGTCAACAGAATGCCCTCTTCTCGATGCCATTCTCAATGTTCAACACGTTCTGAGCACAGGTCAAAACACATCATTTTTCAGCCTGGCAGTATATAGAAGTAAAAATGCAAAGCTAGAAGTCAGGAACCCTGAGGTCTAATATAAGTTTGGGCAACTTCTAGGTGTGGGTAACTGATCTTCAGTTTCCATATACGTAAAACAGGGATGAATAGCCCCGTCCCACATCACAGGGCTGTGGTCAACAATTAGACGAGGTAATGCATGCGAAAGCATTGTATAAACTGTAATCTGATAATTCCCTTCAAATGCAAGGAATTATCAAAGCACTATTTTTTCTTTTCCTCAGTTAGTAGCATAACTTCATTCATCACCTGCTTGGTATTCCCGGGGACACAATAAGAGGGCCCTAGAAGTTACCAGCCCACAGTGCTCCTTCCTGATCATGAAGCCTCCCCACCACGTGCCCTCCCTTCTCACTCTAAGCGGGAGACAGAGGTGAGCCAAGCAGGCGGGCTCAGCCCTCACCCAGCAATGCTCACCTCACACAGGGGGCATCCTTTATGAAGATTCTGCTGTTGGAGATGCAAAGGGCTGGCATCTAGCCTCTGGGTGTGTCTGGTGAGTCAGAAGCCCTTCAGACAGATATTGTATATATAATATATGAGTGTACAGAGGGAGAGGAAGAGTCCTGTGATCAAGTCCCTGAGAGAAGAGAAGGGGAACCCAGGAAATGGGCCTCTATTACCTCTTTGCCCAGCTGGGCCCTAGGGTTCCATCTAGCCCTTAAGTGGGTGGGGTGGTGGGGTGCAGGACTACAAGCAGAAGCAGGAGCCATTCTCTTCAGGGACTTGATGCAACGTGGGGCCCATGCATGTGTTAAAGACTAAACTCCTATTACAAAGAAAACTTCAGTACAGTGGATTACAGAATATAGGAGTTTTTCTCTCCTTGAAACAAGAGTCTCGAGATGAGTAGTTCAGGCTGGTGGCACCCTTGGCTTCACGAGGTCATTCAGGGGCCAGGTTCCTTCCATGTATTGTTGTCCCATTTGCCAGGCCATTGTCGTCATGCACAGTGGAAGCTGGGTTGCCACCACATCTAGGTTCTAGCTGGCAGGAAGAGGAAAGAGTGTTGATGAGGCACGCCCAGCACCTTAGGGCCCTGACCTGGAAGTGGCATGCCTCATTCCACATTCTTTTGGTGAGGATTCAGTCACATGGCCACACTTCATTGCAAGGGAGGTTGGGAAGTGGAGTCCCGCTTGGCCACTGTGCACTTTCCCATAATGCTCTCTCTTATGGTAGACAGCTAGTAGTCTTCACTGTCAGGGTTGGGACAACAACGTGACATAGATTGGACAGATGCTACCACCCACACTTCTGTGTGAGACATTATGTGGCCACTAGTTATAATGTGCCCTGCGATGTTGGGGTCTCAAGCATTGGAGCTCCAGGACAGAGCACTGGAGCAGGAGGCAGAATTCCCAGGACGGGCCCCCTCTCCATGACTCACAGGCAATAGACAGTAAGAATGAGTTTGGAGCAGAAAAGCCTACCCAGAAATGCTCTGGAGACTCTCAAGCCTACCCACAGCAAATTGTAGCCAAGGAGGGGACACAAGGCTCTGAGTCAGAGGGACAGGACACTCGCCGGCAAAATGTGGGTAAGTCACAATAATATCTACTCACCTGCTGGTGGGGTGTGGCTACAACTGAAGCACCTCTTTGAAACCCTCAGAGCTCCAAAGAGCACAGCTGAAACCGCAATAAATTATGGTTCTAATTGCCCTGGGGCGGGACCAAGGAGGGGTATGTTCGGTCAATAGGTAAGCACCCGTGTTAATATGCTTGGTATGTTTTCGTCTGTGAAGGAGACAAAAGAAGCAAATTGCCAAAATGCTATGCTCCAGGAATGAAGCCTTTCAAAAGCCAGTAGTGCCAAATCCCTGACAGCACGTGGTCAGTTGCCTGGTGGGGGTTACCATCTGAGAGTGGTACCACACTGTGGGGACAACCAGAACAAGCGGGCAGGCTCTGTGAAGATGTGGCTTGAGCTAAAGGACTTGGGAAACTAAGAAGGAAAGGGAGAACATTCCAAGCTGGATGGGGAGAGAGCATAAGTGAAGGGACAGCGTTGGTGGGCTGCGTCCTCGGAGGTCGAGGAGTTTCAGACCTTGAGCTAAGCGCTTTTCGTACATTACCTTGGTTGATCTTCCCAACATTACTCTGAGGTAGGTGCTGCTATGACCCACATTTTGCAGATGAGAAAACTGAGAACTCGGAGAAGTTCAGTAACTTGCCCGTAATCACACAGCTTGTTCCTGGGGGAGCCAGAGCCGATCTCGGGACTCTCTAGTTGCAGAGTCTGCTCTCAGCCCCCCTGCCGGGGCCGGAGGTGGCGTCAGAGCTTCTTAGGCAGACTTGCTCTTGCACTTGGAAAACAGCCCCAAAGGGTCACGTCCCAGGCTGAGGAGCCCCCGCTATTTCTGAGCTCTTAGTGGAGCAGTCCAGGTCCTGCTCACAAGCTTGGCATCCTGCCTGCCCCCTGAAGATGTCTTCAGTGGGAATCACAGCCAACAAATGTACCAGCAGGATGAGACAAGCTAAGTGCTCAAGAGGCTGCCAGAGAACAATGTGGCTCTGGGAGCAGGCCAGGCTGGAGCACAGCCCTGGAAGGCTGGCAGGGACTAGCCCCGGCCAACCGAGGTGTCCCGGAGGATACCCTAGAACTCACTCACACTGTGGCCTGTTCCCTGCATTCTGGTGTGAAGGTGCTTAAGCCTTGGACCCCAGCACCCATCAGCCAGCCTTTGTTGCACCCACCCAGGGCCTGCCTGCTGTGCTGGGAGACCCAGAGAAGTGTCCCCAGCTAAGGCCCGGGCAGGCCGGCCCCTCCTGGTTCCCTCCTGCACCCTCACGCTGTGCCCAACTTGCTCAGAGAACTCTATGCATGCACATCTCACATTCTTCTCACTCCCAGAGGGAGAATGGAGATTAAACTGGTCAGGGCTGACCAGGCTGAGGACCCCTGAGTGTGTCCCAGGCTAATAGCCCTTGCTTGGGACCAGTCATCTGCCCAGAGTGGACATGCCCCTTCTCCGGGGCTGAAAACCTATCCCTGACCATGCTGCCATCTCCACCTTAGCCCTTGGTGAGTGGTTCTGGGAAAGGTTGCTGAAAGAAGGGAGAGGGACGAATCAGAGTGTTAAGTGTCCTGACCTTGAAACGTTAAAAAAAAACGAAAACAAAAAACCAGCAATAGGAGGTTTACTTTCTGGAGGGTTGCTGACAAATTTCTGCACTTGTCTCCCAAACACAGCCCCCAGGAAAAAACTCAGGGTAGACACATTCCCCTCTACGCTCCCTTCTCTACAATGTGAACTGGGGGCAGCCTCAGCTGCAAGACGTGGTGATTGCAAAGGCTACTCACATCTGGTGTGGGTCTAGCCCTAAAGAGTCTGGTTTATTCCTCGGGTAGGAAAGCTCCAAGACCCTAGAGGTGTGGGGGCTCACCCCAACCCACCAGATGGCCAGCTTGTCAAGGGCTAGGCAAAGGACCACAGGTCATCAAAGAGCATGTGGAGTAAGACTTGCAAGTGGGAGATCAACATTCCTGCCCCCCGGGACAAGGAAGCAAGGCCATTCCTTGTGCAGGGTGAGAAAGGGTGTCACCTAGCTGGGGTGTGTCTGAAGGGCTGAATGCAGTGGGGTTTCAGGGAGATGATGGAGACAGGCAAATGCCATACAATGTGTGATCATCCATGGGCATGTGTTTGTGCCCCAAAGAAAGAAATTCACCTTACAACAGCACCTTCTTTTTGCCACATGTCCCCTTTCACAAATGAACAAACCAAGCCTAAAAGAGGTTAATACTTTGCTCAAGGTCACATGACTAGCAATCCCCAGAGCCAGGATTTGAGCCTAAAGTAGAGACTTTCTTCCCACTGTATCCTGATGCTTCTAAAGTGCATGTGACACAATCCTTAGCCTCAAGGAGCTGTTGGGGAGACGAAACTAACATAGAAGACTTAGAACAACTCACCTTCAGCCAGTAGCAGGGCTCAGATAGCACAGCTGTCAGCACTCAGAGGACAGAGCTCTGTATAGTCTGGAGTCACCAGGGAGGAAGAGCCAGGGGGACTGGACCAGGGGATGGGTGATAGGGACCTTCCAGTTTTAGACTGTTTCTGGAAGAACATGGAATAGGAAGGGGGAGACGGGAAGGCACTATTTTCCTATGAGTTTCCAAGGTCACAAAACACCACCTTCTGACCTAACTCCCTTGCTGCCCAAGCGAGACCCTGGAGATAGGGTGAGGCGCCGGAACCTGTGATTATCAAGTTCATACTTCTCCAGCTATCTCGGTTCTCCCTGAACCGGGAGTCTAGGCCCTGTACCTATACCCCACCCTGAGAAGCAGCCCCTGTAACCAGGTTACTATGTGCTTGGCTAAAGTCCCCAAAGTCAGAATGGCAGCCAGAGGCCCATCAGTCAACTTTAGCACCCTCCCCTCCTCCAGCCTCCCTCTCAGCATTCCCGGGGCAGCGTGAACTGACTTGAACACCCTCACCCAGTCCACCAATATCTGGTTCTGAGCAGAATCCTTTCCTCTCTCTAGAAGCTGCAGGACTCACCCAACTATGAGTAGCATCCCCCTGGGCTCCCAGGCCCCAACACTGCCAGACCTGTCCCCCTGACCCCACCCCAAACCTCTCCCTTAACAAAGTCTGCCAGAGCTCAGCAGAGCAGAGCAAACACCCTGCAGCCAGCGCATGCCCATCTCGGGATAGCACTGTGTGTCTGTGAAAAGGCTGGGCGATACTGAGCATGCGGAGTGGGAGAGGTCCCCACATGACTTCTTGCCCCTTCTGTGGAGGGAGAGTTTGGCTTGTGCTCCAGGAACAGGGTAGAAGGACAAGCTGGGGTCCTGGGGCACCAACCTTAGCTGTCTCCTCAGCTCTGCCATGACCTTGGGCAGGTCTGGGGCCCTCTCTGAGGCCTCAGGTTACTCATCTTAAAATGAGGGAAGTGAACCAGATGGACTCTAAGGTCCCTGCCTCTTCCCCCCATTGTATGACCTGTGACACTTCCTTTCCTCTGGCCTCAGATGTGTAGGGTAATCGTGGCCAACTCTAACCTGACCCTCTCTAGACAGGTGTTGTCCAGACCCTCGAAACCTCTGTCCCCAGCTCTGTCATCATGTGTATTCCGGGAAGTCTCCCTCTGTCTGTTCTTGTCAGGGTCTGGACCTCCCAAGGGCTGGTCTCATGGGGTCTTATATCCCCAGTGTCTAGCATACTGTCGGGCACATGGTAGAAGCTCAGATGCCCTGTGTTGAAAGACCAAACACTGGTTGGCATTACCCTGCTCATCTTGCCACCCCAGTTCTCCTGAACAACCTAAGATGCTCACAGCCTAAGAGGGCTCTGAGCCTCTGGGCTTCCCTGGAGGGAGGTGAGGATGAGCCTGTCCTTGGGTATCTCTGCAGCCCAGCCAGTTCCCTTGCATTCAGAAAACTGGCAGCCATGGGGCCAAGTCATATGCTGCCGCTGCAGGGCAGGGTGGTGAAGACTCTTCTGTCTGCAGCCTTGAGGTGTTTACTTAAGTCACTGGGCTGCTCTGCCCAAAACATGATCCTGCCCACACCCTTGGCACAGGCCCCACACAGGGCACACGAACAAGAAGCCAGCAGGTGCAGATAAGGCCAGAGGCCCAAGGATGGACAGAGGTGACAGAATTAGCCTCCTTCTTGCAGGTCTAGCCTCAGTTTGCTCACCTGAAAAATAGCCATTCCTTAGCCGGACCAGCTCAAAGGTAAGACATGGCAGGAGGGTACTTTGTGAATACTTTGGTTTTATCTGCATAGCTCAGTAAATCCCTAAAACCTGTTTGGTTTGAGATAGATAGATAGATAGATAGATAGATAGATAGATAGATAGATAGATAGATAGATAGATAGATAGATAGACAGACAGACAGACAGAGTGTGTGTGTGTGTGTGTGGTGTGTGTGTACATGCAGTGTGATGTGATGTGTTGAAGAATAGGGTCTGGGGAGGATGACCGAGCTCTGGGTCAGAGGGGAACACAGAGATGGGTTTAAGGCAGAGAACCTTGGATGAATTTGGGAGCGGGTGGGAGCTGGGAAGCTCTTCTAGAAATAGTGTTTGCAGAGGAAGCCCCCATCCTATTTCCTCCTGGGAGTGCCCTCTACTGGGTTTATAGCTCAGGTGTCCAGGCTGGGTGCATCTCCCCATACTCCCATAGCATCCCATGTTTTCCTACAATGGTCTCTTCACCTCCCCGTCTTCCCCACCAGATGGTGAGATCTTTTCAGGACAGGGATTGTGTCTTTCTTATCTCAGTATTTCCAGGATAGAATCCTGGCACTCAGTAAGGGGATTTAAGTACTTAAATGAATGAAAAATTATAGCTTTCGACCGTAGGGGTAGAGGCAGAGTGGGTTTCTTCTGAAGGAGAGTGTATGCTGCTCCAGAGAGAGGTGAACGGTTGATGTTCGCCTGCTTTCCTCATGAAAACGAGAAAACGATTTAACAAAACTCACGACAGGGCTGCTTTGGGTGTTAATGCATTCTTTGCTCCTTTCTCTTGATCTCCGAGTCTCTGCCTCTACCTCCTTTCCTCTGTGCTTCTATTTCTGCCATCTGTCTCTCCGTCTCTTTGTGTTCTCTCCACCAGTCCTACCTCTGTCCCACAGTTTAATTCTACCCAAGATATCCCTAAGGTGACCTTTTCAGCCATCAGGGCCACTCTCCCTTCTGTCCTCTGCTTCCCCAACTTCTGGTCTGGCTTCCTGGGCCTCTGATCTATGACCAGTCCCCAGATTCTGAGGCCCCTGTCCATCTCCCTTGGTGACTTCACAGAAAGCTCTGGCTCACCTATCCCTCCTGCCCCTCTTCTGTCAGGCCTGCCTGTGCAGAATTTTGCCAAGACAGTAGAAGAGTTGGGGTGGAGAGCCAACAAGTTGCCAACTCTGGCACTTATTCTGGAGGCCCAGCCATCTTCGTCAGGTTACTTTGAAAGTTATACCTGAAAGGGAAGCTGAAGGTGTTTAAAACGTGTGCTCTTCCATAGGGTCTCATGCTTAGCTTTGCAGGTTCAAATATTAAAGTGATGTTAATGGACTAGGTGGAGGATTTGAAGTTAGATTCTTGTCTCTTCCATCCAGAACTTTGTGACCTTGGGCAAGTTACTTCACTTCAGTCAACCTCAGTTTACTCATCCAAAAAAGAAGAGTAACGTGCCTACCTCATAAGACTGGTATGAGAATTTAACCGGATAACCTGTGTGAAAGCCAAGTCATACTATGGAAGGTAGGTCGGACTCAGGGGAGAATCACTCATGCTAATAAAACTCACACTAGACCAACTGGTAACCCAGAATGTTCTTCTCATTTAAAAGAGAAGAAGATCACCTGCGGAGGGACCGGAATGCTCCATCCAGCTGGGCAGTGCGTTCTCTGCGCTGAAGGATGCACAACGAGATTAGTACCTTGTGGGCAGGGTGGCTCAGCAAGAGGACCTACTTGCTTGATCTTGATGGCCACCGTCACCTGGCTATAGGAAGAGCCTGATGACTCATCTGCTTTCTAGGAATTTCCTGACCAAAGTTTAGAATAGGTCAGTCTACCCACAGCTCTAAACAATGCTGGAGACATGCAGACAAATTCTGGACTCTGGCTCTGCTTTGTTTAAAGACTCCATCATACAATCATTCACCCAGTCCACAAATCTATATTGAGCTCCTCCTAAGTGCCAGGCATTGGGCTAGGTGGTAGGGACACAAAAGTGAACAAGACAGGCACTGCCTGCCCTCCCTCCCCATGGACTTCACTGTCTTTGGAGAAAGACTGACAATTGAACGCATAATTACCAATCGCTGTGATTGGTGTTAACGATGACAAGCAGAGGTAGCTACTGGAATGAACGTGTGGCAGCAGCTAGACACCTGCAGGGGCCTGGGGACGGGCTCCCAGAAGCCGTGTCTGCACACACAGCCTTCGCTCAGCTGGGCACAGGGCATGCTGGGCCACTTGCCTTCCAGCTTTCTTCAGCCAGTTGTCTGGCCACACCCTGACAACTCTGAGTGACCCCAGGTGGTCCCCTCGTCCCTACAAGCACTGCATCTACACACTATCCCTTCGGTTGGGCTTGCAGACAATTCATTCTTTTATTCATTCAACAAATATTTATTGAGTCCCTACCATGTACTGAAGCTAGCTCATTTCTCCTTCCCAGGGGAACTTTTACCCCAACTTCCAGGGGTGCCTTAGTGAAGTCTGCTGTGCTGATTCCAGCCCACTTCAGAGCCTGTGTTTTCTTTTGGAGAAATGGGAGGGAGATTCAGTGCAGCCTCAGATGTCCTGATGAAAGGGCCCCTGGCATCAGGTAGGGTCTCCCTCCCAGGAGATATGTCAAGAAACTCCCTCTCCCCACCGCAGAACTGCTTTCTGAGATGCTCCCACAGTGTTTCATGGGCATGGGATGGGCAGTTCTGACCCAGAAGGCAGGCAACAGCCTGGGCAGTGCCATGACCCAGGTGACAGAGGACTGAGGATCGTAGATTTGCTAGCCTCTGGTCTCCTTTCATATAATTGTCGTTAAGTCCAGTTCCTTGAGCTCCTTTACCAGATCCCAAACCCTCATGTCCTCTTTGTACTATCCCTGGGAAGTTAGGGGGGCCAGGAATACTTTCCCCATTACACTGATGTAGTGACCAAGGCACAGAGCTCACGAGTGACTTAAGGTCGGGAACAGAACTGGGAACCAGGTCTCCACCTCACCCCTAAACCTCCCAAGTGTCCTCAGGGCCTCCCAGACATGGCTTGTCCCCTTCTCCAGAAGTGTTCGGAGGTCCACTGTCCTCCCACCCCCCAGATTTCAACCTTCAAAGGAAGAAGTCACAGGACCCCACCCCTCGGGTGGCCTCAATGGCTCCCATTGTCCGAGAGGCTATTTGGCTCGGCCCCCAGTCCCATAAGCAGCAGGACAGCCAGCTTGGAGAGGAGTCTGCCTTGTCCCCCTCCTCGGCTGGCCGCCTTGGGGGAGCCTGTGGAGCAGGAGCCCCGCTGAATGTGACCTATTGTCTTCGGGGTGGATTTAGGAAGTGCCAAGCTCCCATCAAACAGCCCTGCTCCCCAGGTAAAACAAAAAAAGGGCTGTTCATTTGGGACCTTTTCCCCCTTATCTCCTTTTCCTATCTCCTCAGGCTTAGCTATGGTGTAGTGTTCAAAACCACTTCCCCTCCAAGCCAATCAGAAGCCGGGGCTCACCCCACGGCCCTGAGGTAAAGTTATTTATAAACGCCTCCCTGGATTATTTGAGCAGAGCCCTTTCGCACACCTTGGGAACACCTTTCGCTGCCCGCTCCCCAGACACACCTGCAGCCCTGCCCAGACGGCTCCGCTCGCCCACTGGTAAGCCCCACCCAGCCCGGCCCACCCCACTGGGCTGAGGTTGGGGGTCCTCCCTGGTAGAGGGTGGGCACCAGGGGTCTTGAAAGAGGGATGACAGGAAGCCACGGGTCACGGGGTGGGCTGTCTGCCAACCTGACTGAGCACCAGCGGGAAGGACGCTCTGCCCCTGAGTCTGGGAGCAGCCCCCAGCCCTTCCCTTCTGAGGAGCCCGCTGGGCCCTCACTTCCATATAAGGACCTCGGCTGCCAGGCTGAGCCTATGTGAGGGGCGTGGAGGATGGAGGCTGTGGTGGAGGACATCTGCCAGCCCCCAAAGCAGAGTGAGGCAAAGCAGCCACCTCCTTACAAGGCCTTCCTTCCAGGGAAAGGAAAATGTTGGACCTTCCTCAGGGTGCCAGCCTTTGAAGCTGCTGGTTGCACCTCTCCCCTTTCTTCTCAAGTCTTGGAAGCCAAAAGCTCTTAATGCTTGGCTCACCGGCCTGTTCTGTGAGGCTGTCTCCCCTCCTCCTGCCCCCCGGACGTCCTCCTTCACTCATTCACTTCTCCACCAGCTCAGGGAATTTAGCACTGACTGCACAGAATTCCGTTCGTCCCCACTAATCCTGACAAGTTGGAAGAGGTAGAAGGGTGGGTGAGGAACCAGTTCTATCAGGCAGATGGGCAGGTGGGAGCAGGACTCAGGTGACCTGACTCCCAGGAGAACACTTCAACACAGAAGGGTTTGGGCCAGGACAGTGGATGAGGAGCCAGTCCAAGGGCTCCCAGCCTCCAAACCCCACATCCTGCAGCTCTGAGGGGTCCCCAGCCACCCTCAGGAAGTGCCCCCATTCCTCAAAATCAGCCCAGAGACCCCCAGCAAATCTTTTATCATTCTAGCATCAACTTCCCACTTACACTTGGCCCCACTGGGTCTGAGCACCAGAAGGAAGACCAGCTTTAAGGGCCCCCTGGAGTGACATAAGCCCACCCTCCCACCCATCCCCACGTAGGGCAGACTGAGAGAGGTTTCCCCTGCCTGGCCATACTCACACAGACGACCCTCTCCCAGAGCCCCACAATCCCTTCTCCCACCTCTGGCATTCAGAACGTGGCAAAGACCTGCTTGGGCAGCGTGGAGACCAGCACATGCCAGGACCACCTCCACCACCACAATGGCCTTCCCCGGCCTTCCCAGAGCCAGTCCACTGCTCTGAGGCTCATTTGTATGAAACCCTGGGGGCACAGATGACTCTTTACCCCTTAGCGTCCAGCGTCTTTCTGGAGATGGGCGCATGATCAGTATTCAGTGGGGGTGTGTTAAACTATGCTAAACAACCAGAGTTCGATCACCAGTGAGGGGACAGGGCACCGGCTCAACGCCGACCCAGCTCCGGAAGCGGAGGGGTCACTACTTGGAAGACGGAAGCTGCAGGACCACCTGCTCACGGGGACCTGGACTTCACTCAATGCTTCTCTGGGCTTTAACCAGGATTCCTCAAACCAGAGCAGCCGGGCCCTTCACCCACTTCCTTGTCTAGGCCTCTGCTTCCAAGTGAGACGAGCCCTGGTCTCCTTAAAGACTCCTAGGAGTGTAACCTCAAGTGTCTGTCCCAGGGGTCCCCTGACCTTGTCCAGGTCTCAGTGATGGAAAGTGCTTTTCAAAGTCTAGCCTCAATGCCCTTGCTGGAGATTGTTTCCTCAGCCCAGCGCCCGACCACCGGTCCCCAGCAGGAAAAGTAGAGAGGCAGGGAGAGCGGCCTTAGCGACACACAGTGGGGATTTGGGGGGTGGTAGCATTGAATCCTTCCCCTACACAGATACAGTCTCTAGAACAACCAGAGTGGGATAACGCCTTAGGGACACCTCATCTTCCCCTCACATCGCTGAGGAGGAAATTAGATTGGGGTAAGGAGGTGGTGGGATATTTGCCCAAGAAACACAGGGATGGTACAAAGAAGAGGAGGATCTAAAAATGCCTGGGGGGTGCATAGACCTCTCCAGCTGAGACACAGCTTGTCCCATCTCTAGCTCACACCCACCCAGAGGCTGCCCTTTCCCTGTGTCCCACCCTGGATGAGGCAGGGAGGCAAGCAGCAGCCAGAGCAAAGGGAAACCTCAAAGTGACCTTTCCTCTCCCCAGAACACAGTGGTCGGCCAGGCAGGGACCCGTGATAAGGACACGGTGGGGGGGGGGGG
>NW_007747159.1:15564-16986 GCF_000696425.1 Galeopterus variegatus | reverse complement strand
AAATACATCAATGCAAAAGATATTTCTGATAAAGAACTGTTATCCAAAATTTACAAAGAACTCTTAAAACTCAACAACTAGAAAATGAACAATCCTATTTAAAAATGGACAAAACACCAAAACAGAAACATTACCAAAGAGGATATACAGATGACAAATAAGTGTATACAAAGATGCTCCACATCATATATCATCAGGGAAATGCAAATTAAAAAAACAATGAGATACCACTACATACCTATTAAAATGACCAAAAATCCAAAACACTGACAGCACCAAATACTGGCAAGCATGTGGAGCAACAGAAACTGTCATTCACTGCGAGTGGGAATGCAAAATAGTACAGCGACTTTGGAAGACAGTTGGGCTTCACTTTGGAAGACAGTTGGACATTTTTTTTTTTTTTTTGCAAAAGTAAACATGCTATTACAGCACAACCCAGCAATAGCACGGTTCTTAGTATTTATCCAAATGAACTGAAAACTTATGTCCACACAAAAACGTGCACATTGATATTGATAGCAGCTTTATTCATAATTGCCAGAAGTAGGAAGCCACCAAGAATCCTGCAGTAAGAGAATGGATAAGTAAATGGTGGTAGATCCACACAATGGAATGTTTTTCTGTGCCAAAAAGAAATGAGCTATTGAACCACGAAAAGACATGGAGGAAATTTAAATGAATATTTCTAAGTGAAAGACGCCAATTTGAAAAGCTTGTATAGAGTATGATCCTACTATATGACATTCTGGAAAAGGCAAATCCGCGGAGACACTAAAATGATTAGTGGTTGCCAGACATTGAGGGCAGGGAGGGATGCACAGGCAGAACACAAAGGATTTTTAGAGAAGTAAAACTATTCTGAGTGCTACTGTGTGGACTGTGGATACACACCATCATTATACATTTGTCAAAACACCCGGAGTGAACTGTAATGTAAACTACAGACTTGGAGTGAACATGGTGTGTGAATGTAGGGTCACCATCTGTAACCAATGTGACACTCTTGTGAGAGATGTTGATAATGGGGTAGCTATGCATGCGTAGAGGCAGGGAGAATAAGAGATATAACTGTACGTTCCCTCAGGTTTTCTGTGAACCTAAAATTCTTCCCCCAAATGAAATCTATCTCAGAGGAAAAAAGAAAATATATGAATGCAATCGTTAAGCATTCATTTATTACTTTTGTTCTTTTTTACTGTAGCATATTTTAATGGCTTTTTTCCATATACAGATTTCAATAAAAGAAAATATTTGCTATGTGAATATATTTTATAGCCATTACTAATGTTTTCATTAATAATTTCAAAAAAACCCTTTGCAGTATAGAGAAGGACGTATTAAGATATGATCTCTTCCAAGTATTAAACTTTATAATAGAATATATAACTATTGGTACTTTGCCTCAAGACTTTCTTCTTA
>NW_007747159.1:12213-14014 GCF_000696425.1 Galeopterus variegatus | reverse complement strand
TTCCAAAATATGTTTTATGTGGTTTTCTCGCTATGACTGAAAGCAGGGATGCATAAAAATACTTTAGCTCCTTGCACAGGGTGAATAACAGGGTAACAAAATTTATTTTTATAAGGTGCCTTTCAATCCCAATTATTTGGGTAATATGATTTTATGATATCAAGACAACTGTATTTTCTTCTAAATACATAGAACAAGACTGAAATATGTAGTTAATTATCTAAGGAGCTGTGTAGAGGCAGTAACCCCAAGATGTATCGCCCGTAGGTTAATGAATATGAAAAAGAAACAGAAGAAATAAATTTAAGTAACTTTTACATGATTTCATACCCTCTGTATTTTATACTTACACTTTTTAAATTTTCAGTTTTGCTGGATCATTTATTGATGACTTAGTATTTACCTATTTCTGCTACCGAATGTCTAAGAGAATAAAATATTTCATTCTTTCACAGTTACGGAGAATGTCACAGTGTTCCTACAGGGACTATAAGGATTAAAAAAAACAAACACTCTTGTTCCAAGGAACATTCAATCTTTCCTTTCTTAGCCATAATTTATAGATACAATTTTAGCTACTATTTATTGTAGGCATTTACCGTTCTCCCTAATTTCCATTTGGATTGAATAGTAAAATTTCTAGAAATATTTTAATTGATCCTGAGATGAACTGTGTTTAAACATAAATAAAGAGATAGATATATAAAAATACTGAACACATATGCAAATGTACTTTTCTAAATATGTCACTAGATCCCGGGAAGAAGATAAAAATATGGATTATATTTGCTACTAAAATAAAGTCGATGTTGTTTGTTTTNGGAAGAAGATAAAAATATGGATTATATTTGCTACTAAAATAAAGTCGATGTTGTTTGTTTTTGTTACTGCTAAATTTAATTAGTTTTTCTCCCTAGGTTCATAATGATTTTCTCACCACCGAGACTGTGAATTTATAAGCTGCTCTAAAGGAGATATTAATTACCATGTTCACTAAACAGGGAAGAGTGGAATTCTCTCTTACTGGCACTCTGTTTGCAACTCAACTCAGAATGTAACACCGCTGTTATGTGAGTACTTAACTTTCTGTCTGATAAAAAATATGTGATTATCATCCATCCAAAACAAAAATATAATTTTGTCATGCTTTATTTGTCATTATGTTTATTTATATGGTCTTCATTAGTTCTAAATTCATCATTACAAGATAGTTGAAATGGCAGGTCTTTTAAGAAAACAAAAAACTAAAAATCTTAGAAAAATAAGTTATGGAAGACAGGATGGTGATATTCTGGATGTATACATAAGAATTTATCTTTAAAACACTAATATTTTATTACCTTTTGGAAGTTGAGACAGGTACAATATTNAAAAAAAATAATAAAACTGACTAAAATTCAGTGTACTTCTTTCAACATCACTTTTCATTAGAAATTCTAAATAATGTCAGTGACACAGATTTTCTCTGCGAATATTTTCTTTTTTGATTTAAAATGAAGGTAATTCCTGAGTTACCACTGAATTTTTATGATTTGATATAAATGCAAATTTAAAACCTGCACATTTCCATTATTTCCCTTAATAGTCTTTGCATTCTACATAGCAGTTAATTCTGAAAACTCAGTTATTCACTCAAACTCCAATCAAGCAGGTCCGTTGCACACATTTGTTTCAAGAGTCGTTTGTGCTGGTACAAGATAGACCAGAATCTTTTGGGCACCATTTTTCTCTACGATCTCCGTACAGCCACACATTCCTCTGTTTAACACTAGATTCAAAATAAACCATGAGCACAGTGATT
>NW_007747159.1:6241-6849 GCF_000696425.1 Galeopterus variegatus | reverse complement strand
TATCTTCATCTATACATTTCGTTATAATTGTAAATAATTGCAAAGTACAAAGCTTTGTTTATTATAAATATTATAAGTATTATTGTTAAGAACTGAAAAGGGTCTGAGATTGTACTCTATTTGCAAGCTATCATGCTAGCATAGCAAAGTTTCACAGATTCTGGCAGAAGGCGTGAGACTCCTGGGTTAAAAGCAAAGATCTTTATTGTTCCTGGCTGAACGGAGAGCATAAACGTCATGTTTGTAAGTCACATGGGAGTCATTCAGGGACATGCCTATGTGGGTGTGCCACACACAGGGGGACTGTGTTGCAACTGAAAAACTCGAGTCTGTTAGCAAACCTATGATCTTTACCCTGTAGGGAGACATTTTCTTTATTTTACTAAGGACACAAATGTGAACTTGGCCTCAGAGAAAGATATCTCTATCCTCCAAGGATGTTTGCTCTACAGAGAGATTTGGTGATAGAGTCTGTGAAAAGCTGTCACAAGAGTTAGAGAATAGTTTTATTATAATATTCAAAAGCATTTTATTATAATGTTACAATAAAATTGTTGTAATACTTTTAAATATGTTTAGTAGAATCTAAAAAACATTGTGATTTTATA
>NW_007747159.1:0-2152 GCF_000696425.1 Galeopterus variegatus | reverse complement strand
CCACACTGCCACTGATGGGGGAAATACCCAGGCAGGCAGGAGAACAGGCCAGCCACCAGCCCAGACCTCCGTGCTATGCTGGTGTTTACAGGAGAGGCACCCATGAAGGCAGGAGAGGAGGCCATCCACCCACCCAGACCCAAGCCCCACCAGCACAGAAGGAGGGACCCTGTACTGCACCATCACCAATGAGGGAGGCACCCAGGCAGGCAGGAGAACAAACCAGCAAGCTGCCCAGATCCCTGCCCCACCTGCACAGAATGCAGGACCCTGTACCGCACTGCCACTGATGGGGGAAGTACCCAGGCAGGCAGGAGAACAGGCCAGCCACCCACCAAGCCCTGCCACACTGGCACAAAAGGCAGGGTCCCACAGGCTGTGCCATGACCTTGAGGCTTCACACACAGCTTCCGTGGAGGTGGTCCACAAAAACCATCACCACAGCTAATACTGTTTCAAAGACTGCTCACTGCCTTTGTAACATCCATGACCACCATGCAGGTGGTCTCCCACATATTTCACTTCATTGACACAGAGAGAGTCACTGGAGGAGCCTGGAGGAAGAGGAAGAAGCTTTCTCCTCAAAGTCCACTCCAGAGTAATAGAAGAAGCAACTGATCTATCAGATGAACAGAAATCAATATAAAGATACTAGAAATATGAATAAATCAGAAAATATAACACCACCAAAGGAATTTAGTGACTCTCAAGCACCAGACTCTCTAGAACAGGAAACACTTAAAATGACTGAAAAGGAATTCTGAGTAACTCAATCAGATAAGAGAGGACTTTGTAAGATGACACAATGAAATCAGAACAAATATCCAGGATATGGAGAATGAAATTTACGAAGAGATTAATACCTTAAAAAACAGTGTATCAGAACTTCTGGAACTGAAAAACACATTCATGAAATAAAAACACAACCAAGAGCTTAAGCAGCAGATTAGAACTAGCAGAAGAAAGAATTTCAGAATGTGAGGATGGTCTTTATGAAACAACCCAGGCACAAAAAAAAAAAAAAAAAGGAAAAAAGAGTTTTAAAATGAGAAATGTCTAAGAGAGCTAGCAGACAACCTTAAGTAAACAAACATCCAAATCATGAGTGTTCCCGAAGGGGAGGAGAAAGGCAAAGATATTGAAAATCTGTTCAATGAAATAATAATGGAAAACTTCCCAGGTATAGGGGAGAGACCCAAACCTTCAGATCCAGGAAGCTTAAAGATCCCCAAACAGTTACAATCCAAAAAGATCCTTTCCAAGACACATTATAGTCCAACTGACGAAGCTCAAATACAAAGAACCTAAAAGCAGGAAGAGAAAAGCATCAAGTCACTTATAAGGGATCCCCCATCAGACTTCTCCACAGAAGCTCTACAGGCAAGAAGAAAATGGGATGACATATTCAAAATACTAAAAGAAAAAAAAAAACTGTCAGCCAAGAACACTTAACCTGGCAAGACTATCCTTCAGAAATGAGTAAGATATTGCGTATTTCCCCGACAAACACCCACAAGGCTATACTTCAGAAAGGAGGGAGAAAGAGAGAAACTGCAGGAGTTCATCACCACATGACCAGTTCTGCAAGAAAGTCTTAAGGGAGTCCTGGATCTGGAATCTGAAAAGTAATAATCACTACCACAAACACTCAAGTGAGAACAAACCCACAAGTAAAATACAAATGCAAATGAGAAAGACGAAAGGAACTGAATCTTACCACTTCAAAAAAACCCCATAAACATTGAAGATCAATAATCAAAGTAGAAGAAATGAGCAAATAATACTCAAATCATCTACACAAAAAGCCATAAAAATGCCAGGAATAAGACAATACCTCTCATTAACAACCTTAAGTGTAAATGGACTAAACTCCCTACTCAAAAGACACAGACTGACAGATTGGGTCAAAAAGCAAGACACAACTATGTGCTGTCCTCAAGAGACTAATCTCACCAGTAAAGATGCACACAGACTAATAGAGAAGGTATGGAAAAAGATATACCACACAAGGGGAACCCAAATCAAACAGGAATAGCTGTTTTACATTTAACAAAATAGATTTAAACCAAAAACTGTAAAAAGAGACAAACAAGGCCAGTACATAATGATAATGGTATTAATCCAACAAGAAGATATAACCATCATAAATGTA
>NW_007747158.1:18118-18450 GCF_000696425.1 Galeopterus variegatus | reverse complement strand
AATAAATAAAAGTGGTGTTCAGCTGGAGATTCTTATGGGAATAATGACCTTATTACTTTTTTTTTTTTATTATTTTTTTTTGTCCTTTTGTCTTTTTTTAACTGACCGGTAACGGGATCGCAACCCTTGGTGTCGCGCCCGTACCGGGGACTGGCAACGGGATCACAACCCTCAGTGTTGGTCCTGCACCGCACTCAGCCAGTGAGCGGGAACCGGTCTCCACATGGGATCCGAACCCTCGGCAGGAGTGCCACCGCACTCGCAAGCGGCACATTCTCCAGTGCGCCACCGGGCCGGCCCTACTTTTTATTTTTTAACATCAATAAACTTTA
>NW_007747158.1:12327-12647 GCF_000696425.1 Galeopterus variegatus | reverse complement strand
GATAGAAGGATCACGGTATTTTAATAGTGCTAAGATTATAATTTTTGAAGTGTAAATCAGGTCATATCAATCCCCATTTATAATGCTCCAATGTCTTCTTCTAGCAAATAGAATAAATTCCAAACCCCTTATTGTGTCCCATAAAGCTCCACATCAGAGTTGATTGACTGTCGGGGATGCCAGCTGCCACCATGGCATTAATTTATGTTCTGTCAATGGCTGTTTCCATGCCATAATGGCAACTTTGAGTGGTTGCAACAGAGACACTATGGCACACAGAGATGAAAATAATTGCTCTCTGCCTTTTCAGGAAAAGTGAG
>NW_007747158.1:9876-10216 GCF_000696425.1 Galeopterus variegatus | reverse complement strand
CTTCCTACCTGAGACACCCAGAAAAAAAACTGGACAAAATGACAAGGTCAATATAAAAACCTTAGTTTATATATTATAGTAGTAGTGAATGAGCAGAGACTGTAATTAAGAAAAGATTATCATTTACTATAGCATCACATATATGAAATGCTGAGGAATAAATCTGACCAAAGATGACATGAGAGGTCCACTCACACAATGCAAAACATCACTGAGAGAGATAAAAGAAGACCCAAATAAACTGACAGTTATTCATTGGTCAAAATGCCAGTCAAAATGGTTGCAGGATTTTGTAGGAACTGACAAGTTGACTCTAAAATTCATATGGAAATGCAAGAAC
>NW_007747158.1:8248-8884 GCF_000696425.1 Galeopterus variegatus | reverse complement strand
CCCATACACTGCTCATGGGGACATAAAATGGTACAATGGCTCTGGAAGCCAGCATGGCAGTTTCCGAAACAGTTAACCCCGTGTCTGCCCTGTGACGGTCGTTCCTCTCCTAGGTGTTTTCCTGAGAGAAATGAAAGCACGTGTCCGTACAAAGACTTGCACACAAGTAACCCCACACTGAGAACAGCCTAACTTTCTCAACAGCTAAATCAACAGACTGTGGCATGTCCGTGTGATGGAAAAGGGATTAATTAACGGTAACTTGCGACAACATAGATGCATCTCACAATGATTAGGCCGTGTGAAGGAACAACAAAAAAGTTCATACTGTATGACTGCACTTATGTGAAATTCTGGAAAATACAAACTAATCTATAGTGACAAAAAGCAGACAAATGGTTGCCTTGAGTGTGTGTGACAGAGGACAGGAGAGGAGGGAGAGATCATAAAAGGGCATGAGGACATGTTGGGGGCAATAAATACACTTATTATTCTGATTGTGGTGGTAGCTCCCCGGGTATAGACATGTGAAAACTGATCAAATGGTCTATTTTAAATTTATGCAGTTTATTGTCTGTTAATTATACCTTGATAAAGCTGTTTTTAGAAAAGGAAGATCTTGTTTCCCTTCCTGGA
>NW_007747158.1:6607-7588 GCF_000696425.1 Galeopterus variegatus | reverse complement strand
TTTAAATTTGTGCAGTTTATTGTCTGTTAATTATACCTTGGTAAAGCTGTTTTTAGAAAAGGAAGACCTTGTTTCCCTTCCTGGAGAACGGGCCGAGAGCAGGATCCTGGGGTCCCTTGTTGGCCACCCCTCCCCGCTGGGAGCGCCTGTCCCAGGAACGCAAGCCCCTCCAGTGTCACCGGGACGAGACAAGGACACGCTCCAGAGGATGGCTTGGCTGTGTCTGGACTGTAATTAAAGCTGCAAGTAACCCAGGATGAACTGAGTCTCCCCAGCTAATGTGTCGCTCCTGATTTCATCTAATCAGCCTCTGAATGACAGCCTCAGCTTGCCTCAGAGGCAGAATCTTCCTGGGAAGTGAATTTAAATTGTTAACTAATTGGAAACTGGGGATTTTTGTGTCAAGAACAATAGTCATTGTTCTTGATTTCTTGCAACTGGGTCATTCACTCATTGGTACATTGATGTGGTGCCCCTTGCAGCACATAAATAAGGCATTTCCCAAGACAGACCAGACTGGAGTGTCCCCAAACCAGCTGGGCCTGGGAGGGCCGTGGATTGCCTTGGCTTTCTGAGTGTTCTGAGACGCTCGAAGCGTATCTCACAAGCAAATGAACAGCATGTGCTGCTCACTCGAGTGACCTGCAGCTAATTACCCCCGTGTTTGGAGACATAAATTTTTATTTAGCCTCTGGGTCTAGGCTATGAGTTTTAAGGGCATCCTACTGAACCCAGCTCTTCACCGCTCAGTTCTAACCTTGAGGTGCAGCCTCTGTGCCTCGGCAGAGCTCCAGAGTGGGAAGAAGTGGGGAGACAAAAAAGACCTATGCTGGAGCCTGTTTCTCATCAACTGTGTGATGTAGGCGTGTTGCTGGGCCTCTCTGAGCCAGCCACAGGCAGAGATTTGGTGGAAAACGTGTGGGCTTTGCAGGAAGAATCTGCCTGCTGCTGCAGCTCTGGGCTTCGCTGTCCTCGTCTTGG
>NW_007747158.1:5100-6372 GCF_000696425.1 Galeopterus variegatus | reverse complement strand
TGCATGTGGCTGAATTGCTCCAGACTCAGCCTCTGACTTAAAATCACTTTGCTCTACTTGTGTCTCAAATTGCTGTCTGCCTTTCACCCATAAGGACACTGTTGGGAAAATAGAATAGTTTAATCAGGGCCCCTTGCCTCAGGTCCAGCTGGGGGTGGTGCAGCACATTCTTTGTAAATAAGTTGTGTGTGGGTGGAGTTAGTGCACATGGGCAGTGCCTCCACCTTGGCTGGCATCTAGTATCTTGGGCATCCACCACCTGCGGCCATGCTTTCCAACCTACGGCTCCAAGGACCTTTTGGCCAGTTACCTAGCTCATAAACCTGCGTGTGAGGGGTCTAGGGACCCAGCCTGGCGTGTGAAGGGTTTGTGACCCGGTCTGGATTTTGGGCTTGAGGGGTTTGTGAGCTGAGACCCAGCCCTAGCTCTGACAATTGGCCTAGTCAGTGCAGGATTTCAGGCAGGTAAAAGAGCTCGACAACTGGCAACATCAGCAGGATTCTGACAGTAGCCATAGCTCTACAGACACTTATCAGATTAGGGCTCACCTGGTAATCCGGGATGATCTCACCCCGAGATCCCTAACTTAATTACATCTGCAAAGACGCTTTTTCCAAATAAGGCCGCATTGGCAGCTTCTGGGTGGATGTATAGTTTGTGGGAGGCGCTGTTCAACCCTCTACAGGCCTCTCTAGCTGTTTTGCTCTACTGTCCTGTTCTGGATGTTACCGTTTGGTCTGAACTTCAACAGTTTGAGTTGTATATTGAGTGGTATAACAGCAGTGACCACATCTGTCATTCTCATATTGTCTGAGAATATATGCTTCTTCAATGTAGACAATAATAGCACGTTCCACTCCGGGGAGCCTTCCCGTCTGAGAACATGGAAGTGTGCTGCAGTCACTGAACTCACGCAAGGGTTGGGGTGTCCCCTGCTCTCTCTTCCTCATTTTGGATATTGGGCCGCTGAGAAATTCTAAGGACATGGGTGTGTCCTTGGAAAAGTGTCCTGGCTGAATGCTTTAGGGTCATCAGAGCCACAGCCACCAGATCTAAGTCAGGGTGAAATGGACATTAGGTGAGCTGGCCTGATCTCACGTGATCTGTTTTAAAGTATAGGATTAGGTCTGTAGCATGGGTCATCAAAGTGGCTGGATTTCATGTGACCTCCAGCCTGGGGATGGATTAGGTCGGGGCAGACTCTCTCCTTCCTTTATTCTGGATCCTCCAAGGCGTGTGTGATGGGGAGTGGCTGGGTTGGGTACCACCCCG
>NW_007747158.1:3404-5072 GCF_000696425.1 Galeopterus variegatus | reverse complement strand
ATCTGTTTTAAAGTATAGGATTAGGTCCGTAGCATGGGTCATCAAAGTGGCTGGATTTCATGTGACCTCCAGCCTGGGGATGGATTAGGTCAGGTCAGACTCCCTCCCTCCTTTATTCTGGATCCTCCAAGGCGTGTGTGATGGGGAGTGGCTGGGTTGGGTACCACCCCGATATGTCCTCTCTGAACTTCCTCTGTCCCCTGGATCACTGCCCATGCTGTTCCTGCCCCAGCCAATGACTCAGTCTTGGTGCATCGACTCATCAGTCCTCAGATGGGAGATGAACCCTAACTTCTCTGATTTCTGTTCCAAGAAGGTGGCATGTGGGCAGCAGCCTGAATTCTTGGAGGGCTACAGATGTGGGGGGCTGGACCTTGGAGAGGAAAGCTCTGGCTCTGAGGGCTGTGCTCCTGGGTCTTAGGCTGGGTGTCCAGCTCCGTTCTCCAGGGGTAGGACGAAGGCCTCCCCAGCCCTCCCAGCCCTGGGGTACCGAGTCTCCCACATGCCTCGCTTCCCCTGCCCACAGCTTTGCCAACAAGTCTTGTGCTGAGTGAGCCACCCGTTCCCACAGCAACCCTAACTAAGGCACTTCTTGTATTTATAAAACTGAAAAATAATGCCCATCTCATGGTGTCTTGGGGATTAAATGGGAAAACACTGGAGAAGCGTTCACCATAACAATGATCACATGTGCTGGATAAGCGATAGCTCAAGATGCATTTCAAAGCAGAGCCGGTTGGCTCATCCACTCAGTTCAATTCAATAATTCCAATATTTGTTAAGCCCTCAGTAGGTGTGAGGCACAGAGCCGGCCATTTCCCAGGTGACAAAGGTGCCTTAGTGAATTCAGCAAAGGCCACTCCTACGAAGAACTCACAACCAGCAGCTGCATTTACCTTTCTCATCTGTGAAATGAGGGAATTCAGTCAGGGGGTTTGAATAGTCCCTATATTAGTTTCCTGTGGCTGCCATAACAAAGTGTCCCACATTGGGTAGTGTAAAGCAGCAGAAATGTATTCCCTCACAGTCTGGAGGCCAAGCCTGAAACTGAGGTGTCTGCAGGGCTGCTCTTGCCCTGATGGTGCCTAGGGGAGGGTCTTTCCTTGCCTCCCCAGCTTCTGGTGGCTCCAGGTGTTCCTTGCATGTGGCTGCATTGCTCCAGTCTCTGCCTCTGTCTTCATATCACCTTTCTCTCCATGTGTCTCAAATTTCTGTCTGCCTTTCACTCGTAAGGACACTGTTGGGAAAATAGAATAGTTTAATCAGGGCCCCTTGCCTCAGGCCCGGCTGGGGGTGGTGCAGCACATTCTTTGTAAATAAGTTGAGTGTGGATGGAGTTAGTGCACCTGGGCAGTGCCTCCACCTTGGCTGGCATCTAGTATCTTGGGTGTCCACCACCTGTGGCCATGCTTTCCAACCTATGGCTCCAAGGACCTTTTGGCCAGTTACCTAGCTCATAAACCCACATGTGAGGGGTCTAGGGACCCAGCCTGGTGTGTGAAGGGTTTGTGACCTGGTCTGGATATTGGGCTTGAGGGATTTGGGAGCTGAGACCCAGCCCTAGCTCTGACAATTGGCCTAGTCAGTGCAGGATTTCAGGCAGGTAACAGAGCTCAACAAAGGGCAACATCAGCAGGATTCTGACAGTAGCCATAGCTCTACAGACAC
>NW_007747158.1:2012-2797 GCF_000696425.1 Galeopterus variegatus | reverse complement strand
GAACTGAGAAGCGTCTGCGGGCGTTGGCAATGTGGAAGCCGTCGGTGACCGTGGCCAGAGTTCCTTCAGTGGGCACATGGGGTCAAAGGTGACCTGGGTGGCGTGAGGAAATGGAGGAAGGCTTTATGCTCATTAACCTCTTTTCCCCATTCTCTCAGGAGATTTGCCTATAAAATGACAGCTGGAGAGGAGTCGGGGGTTCAAGAGAAGGATTTTATTTGCTTTTCTTTTCAGATGCGAGGGACTTAGACCCACTTAACTGTCTCTGAGACAAGTCCAGTGTCGAGGACAAAGGCAGGTGCCCTGTGGGGCGGGTTTGCCAAGAAAGCACGTGGATGCCCCGAGCTAAGGGGCAGGGACCGGCTGAAGGGGAGGAGGGGGACCGGATGGGGAGCCCCGGAGCCCCCACCTGAGGCTGTTCCTCAGTCAGTGAAGCAGGAAGGGGGTGGCAGCGTGAGGAGGGTCGTGAGTGGGTGGATGGGGAAAGGTCCCACGGTGTTGAGGTACAGCCCGGCCGGCCCCATGCGCGGGTGTCCAGTGGGTGTGACTCTCCACAGTGCTCCGTGGCTCTAGTGCAGGCGGGGAGGGAGCCGACAGCTGGGCCTCTCCAGGTGGGGGACGGAGAGGCGGAGGCGCAGGCAGCTGGGGGTGCTGGCAGGAGCGCAGCAGAAAGGGGCTTCGTGGAGTCTAGGAGGAAGGGAGGGCCGGGACACAGCAGGCTCGTCCCCTGCCCTCTGTGAGCCTCCCCAGCGACCGTGGGGAGTCCCCGAGCCTGCCCTGCTTCC
>NW_007747158.1:0-442 GCF_000696425.1 Galeopterus variegatus | reverse complement strand
GGATTAGCCTCCCTGGCTCAGGAGCTGATGGAAGAGAGACCCAGACTGTCCAGGTATGTACGGGCGATGGCAGAGGTGACAAACAGAGAGTTCCTGGGAATCACCTCCTCACAGGAGCTTTCCCAAACCTGCCAGTGGGCCACGAGCCAAGCCTTGCTGCTCCCTCCCCTGGGCTGGGCCTGGGTCTCAAGGCAGAGCTGTCCCCTCCCCTCCACTCGGGCCTTCGAGCAGCCAGGCCGTGTTCACCAACTCCACGGCATCTGAGGGTCGTTGAGGCCATGGAGCCCGGGCAGCTCCCCGGCCTGGAGTTCCTTCTCCTGCACGGGCTGGGCACAGCCGCGAGCCCCTTCAGGGTCACTGCTCCGAATCCAAAGGGCGGCGGACGTCCTGCAACCCTCCTAGGGACACGGGGCTCTCCCCCATCACAGAAGGTTTGGACGCT
>NW_007747157.1:8646-12647 GCF_000696425.1 Galeopterus variegatus | reverse complement strand
CACATGCATGGCTATAATGCTATATTGCAAAATCACTTTATACTCTTCTCCCACATTCTTCCCACACTTTTGTTTTCAACATTCACATTTCTAAATCTAGAAAATGCCAGAGCTTCAGAATATTCACTGGCATCCTATACACTATTTCCTCTAGCAATAGTCTTAGTCTCTCCAAATGACAAAAGGCATAAGAAAAAGTTAAAAAGCATACTAAAAGTGAGGGCTAAAGAATAAGGAAATTACAGCTCAGAAAATTATCACATGATCAAGTTTAAAATTAATATCTATTAACTATCTTTATTTGTGAAAGTTGTTAGACAAAAATGTCCTTATGTTTTTTGAATTTAATATCTAAGTTTCAGAATCTTTTGTAGAAATCCATCTGGCCATTTCAGTGGAAAGTTACCTGAAGAATTTTAATTGCAGAAGTTTCTACAGTTGACTCTGAACTAGTTCTACAGTTGCTTATGCTTAACTTGATCCGTCTTCCGATTCATGCACTAGTTCTCTCTGCTTCACATAGTCTTTAAAGAGAAGAGAAATATCTGACCTAGCCATCTCTACCTTCAAGCATTGACATCATTTTATAATCATCAGAGCACCAAGGAGACCATTACTCAAAATCCAAACAAGGATTAAAAGATGTAAACCTGTATTTAAAAGGAGGCAAGGGTCGACCCCGTGGCTCACTCAGGAGAGTGCTGCGCCGGGAGCGCCGAGGCTGCAGGTTTGGATCCTATATAGGGATGGCCGGTGNATGTCAGTCTGTTTAGCAAGATCGCCAGGCTCTAATTGGGTTCTTCTTTATGAACTGTTAATTGGAAAGTCTCTCTAGGCAGTGATATATGTGGTATATGTAGGTATCATTTCATTTATTTCTTTTCTCTCTGGTACCACTGTCCTTCCTTGCCTCTTTTACAATAACCAAACAATGTTTTATGACATATTTTGTTTGATTCTATAGTTGTTTAAAAATGACTGACTGCATAATTTATCAATTCTTGCACAAGTCAAAATGCAGTAATCTAGCTCAAAAAAGCAGGAAAAAAAAGTGCCATCTCACTTACTAAAATATAAAGAATTTTATTTTCTTTTTATGAAACAAAAATGTTTATTAGGCAGCTCCCAATAAGACAACATGATAGGCACTGTAAATGCCTCAATAAACAGACCTTTTCTTATCTTTACAGAGTTTATAGTCTAGTAGGAGTAACATATAATTATAATTGCAATTGTAATAAAGAACGAAAAATTGACCTTGGTGTTACAACACTGTGCTCTAACCAACCAAGCTAACCCACCAGCCTGAAAAATGCTCTTACCTCAATATAATAAAGTCCATGTATGGAAGAAGTACTAGCTAGAGCAGTAAGGAAAAGGGGGTGGGGAGCATCCAAATTGGAAAGAAAGAAGTAAAATTATCTCTATTTGAGGATTATATGATCTTATTTGTATAAAACTGTAAAGACTTCACACAAAAAATGTGTTAGAACCAATAAATGAACTTTGTACATTTGAGGCACAAAAATATTAACATGCAAAAATTAGTTGCATTTATATACACTAAGAAAAACTATCCAAGAAAGGCATTAAGAAAATAATCCCATTTCCAATAGCATAAAAAAATTACGAATAAATCTAGCCAAGGAGGTGATAGATTTGTACACAAATCAAGACTACAAAACAGGGAGTGAGCCATGGTCCAAGCTCTCAATGCTTGCTCCATTGTCCCATCAGACTTTAACTACAAAACATAAATGCAAACATAAAATTATTAATAATTTGAAGATGGCAACAGCAGAGCATTAAACCCTGAGCTCAGAGCTTTGTGCAACTGTGTGGCTTGCTCATGAAGTTGACCCGATGTTTAAGGTTGGAGAGTAAATTCATCATTGTCATATGCAGGATAAACACTGCTTTTAAAAATAAATTGAGGGCTGACCCCGTGGCTCCCTCGGGAGAGTGTGGTGCTGGTGGCACTGAGGCCACGGGTTCAGACCCTATATAGGGATGGCCAGTGTGCTCACTGGCTGAGCGCGGTGTGGACGACACCACACCAAGGGTTGCGTTCCCATTACCAGTAACAAAAAAGAAAAAAATAATTAAATAAAAGGAGACAACAAACCAACTTGACAAAGTCAAACTCTGTTGCTGAGAGATGCGGTAATGTCTGGCCCTAAAGTGGCTTAGCTACAGAGCGTGTAATAAAACAGCTAAATTTGGATTGGAGACTCATTTTGCACTGCAGAAACGTAGTATAACCCTGGGAGAGCAAAAGCAAAAAGGACTCGAGAAACCGGAGACCAGGTCTCTGCCTACATAACTCCTCACTTCCAGGTAAAGACAAGAACGGTGTACTGGAAAAGGCCTAAAAAATGAAAACAGGACTGGCCCATGGCTCAATCAGGAGAGTGCGGTGCTGAGAACACCAAGGCTGTGGGTTCGGATCCTATATAGGGATGGCTAGTTCACTCATTGGCTGAGCGTGGTGCTGACAACACCAAGTCAAGGGTTAAGATCCCCTTACTGGTCATCATTAAAAAAAAAAAAAAAAAAGAAAACAGGTGCAGAGAGAATATAATTGTGCACAGCTGCAACAAAACGTTTCTAGTAGCCTCTTTGAGTTAAGCAAGAGCAGTACTTATTAAAGGCACTGAAAGCTATTGCTTTATTCCTTTCTCAAAATCAGCTAAGAGTTTATCCCAGCAGACAGTTCTGCCACCAAACCACATTTATCTCTCCTTTTATCTCTTACAAAATATCTTCATTTACTTTGTCATGTCAGTTTACCATCTTGTGGTTTGATCTGTAATGTTTTATCTTACTAAGACTTTAGGTTTCTTAAAGACAGGTACCATATGTGATACTAGTCTGTCTCATTGATCGCTCTAGGGTATAGCAATTAATATTTCCAGAATTAAATTAATCTCAACTGCACTAGATATTTTTCTCCACTAAAAAAATTTAAACTGACTATGGCTTGAGAGAATATGACCAGTAAGGGGATCTGAACCCGTGGCCTTGGTGTTATCAGCACCACACTCTCCCAAGTGAGCCACAGGCCGGCCCCTAAAGAATATATAATATAAATAAATATAAATATAAATTTATATATATTTATATATATTTATATATATATATATATATATTAACTTCCACATCTATAACTCTAGTCACATTTTATCCTCACATAAATTTAAAATTTTGCTAGTGAGAATTCAGACAATTACTTGGATGCTTTGTTACACCTACATAAACTATGGACCTAATGTCAGCTTAGTTTAATTTATTTAACAATCTAAAAAAAAAGGAACTCTAAATAAGTCAAAATATGCAGACAAATTACAAATCATAAAATATTACTCCCCTCGTTTTGTACATCTATTTTTAAGTCATTCTTGAATCTCTCTTCCATATTTGGTGTCCACTTGAACAAGGACTGAGACCCTCTGCAACTTACATATACATTTTTAGATGGAGCTATCTGAAGCATAATGCATCAAGTGTAACTTCAGTTTATTTTAATTAGCTACAGAGAACTTTTCCCTCAATTTTTGAGGGCTGGTCTGTCCTGGTAAATTTCCAAAATAAATTTTATGTCTTTCTTTTAAGTAGGGCAAGATCTTCACATACAATTACTGTGGCAGATGAAGGCATTTCTGGCAAGGGCAATGAATGACTGACTTTTCCACTTATTTTCGTAATGATAAATATATGGTTAGTATTAGATAGGAAAACAAATATTCCCCAAAATATGTACTAAGCATATCTAAGAATGAATGGGGTCCTACAGATACATATGACTCTTCTCTCCATTAGGAGGTGTTTGGTTCCATGAGGTTCATTCCTCCCACAACATACAAACAACCAAAGTATATCCTTATTTGAAAAGGAAAAAAAAAAGAAAATTATCTATTTCCTCCTCTTTTTTTGTGGTAAAATATATAACGTAAGGATAGCCATTTTAAGCATTCTTTAAACATACAATTGTGCAGAATTAA
>NW_007747157.1:5071-7743 GCF_000696425.1 Galeopterus variegatus | reverse complement strand
ATTTTATATCCATTGACCACTCTCTCCCCACCCTCCCTCCCCTTACTCATCTCTAGCAACCTCTATTCTACTCTTTCTATGAGATCAACTGTTTAGCTTCAACATATGAGTGAGAACATGTGGCTTTTTTTTTCTGTGCCTGACTTATTTCACTTAACATAATTTTCTCCAAACTCATCCATGTTGCTCCAAATGGCAGAATTTCATCCTCTTTTAGGGCTTAGTAGTATTCTATTGTGTATATATAGCACATTTTCTTTATCCAGTCATCCATCAATGGACGTTTAGGTTGATTCCAAATCTTGGCTATCGTCAACAGAGCAGCAACAAACATGCGAGTGCAGGTATCCCCCTGAATCGTTGATTTCCTTTCCTTTGGATGGATACCTAGTAGTAGGATTGCTGGATCACATACCAGTCCTATCTGTAGTTTTTTGAGAAACCTCCGTACTGTTCTCGATAACGACTGTACTAATTTACAGTCCCACAAACAATATAGAAGAATTGCCCTTTCTCTGCAACCTGGCCAGCATTTGTTATTTTCTGTCTTTTTGATAATAGCCAGCCTAACTGGGGTAAAATGATTATCTCAATGTGGTTTTGATTTGCATTTCCTGATGCTGAGTGATGTTGAGCATTCTTTCATATACCTATTGGTCATTTGTATGTCTTCTTTTGAGAAATGTCTATTCAGCTCATTTGCCCATTTTTGTGTTTGCTTGTTTGTTTGCTTTGCTTATTTAGTTTTTCACTACTGAGTTTTTGAGTTCTTTGTATATTTTGGATATTAGTGCCTTGTTGGATGCATAGTTTGCAAATATTTTCTCCCATTCTGCTAGTTGCCTCTTCCCTCTATTGATTTTTGCCTTTGCTGCGCAGATGCTTTTTACTTTGATTAAATCAATCCCATTTGTTTATTTTTGCTTTTGTTGCCTGTGCTTCAGAAGTCTTATTCATAAAATCTTTGCCCTGTCCTATGTCCTGAAGCATTTCGAAGTCTTATTCATAAAATCTTTGCCCTGTCCTATGTCCTGAAGCATTTCCCCTATATTATTTTCTAGAAGTTTTATAGTTCTAGTTCTTACATTTAAGTCTTTAATCCATTTTGAGTAAATTTTTGTATATGGTGAGAGATAGGGGTCTAGTTTAATTCTCGTGAATATGGATCTCCAATTTTCCCAGCAACATTTATTCAAGAGACTGTCCTCTCCCCAATGTATGTTCTCGGCTCCTTTGTTGAAAATCAGCTGGTCATAGGTATGGGGCTTTATTTCTGAATTCTCTATTCTCTTCCATTGCTCTACATGTCAGTTTTTGTGCCAGTACTGTGGTGTTTTGATTACTATAGCTTTGTAGTATATTTTGAGGTCAGGGTGTGCAATGCCCCAAGCTTTGTTCATTTTGCTCAGGATTGCTTTGTTATTATTCAGAGTCTTTTGTTGTTCCATATAATGAAATTCTATATTTAAAAATGCAAAAACAACCAAGGCAATGTTTTGCTGGGGTTTCTTTGGTCTACCTATGCCTCAAACAACAGAATTTCCTATAAGTTAATACAAACCGAGTTGGTGTACAGTTTCAGATTTTAAAGATATTGAAATATGTTATGCTGTCGAAACAACTTAGCTAAGTGCATTTCTAAAAGTGGAGTTGGAATCATCAATCAACATGTAACATTTCCTTTATAACTTGATTACAAGTTTTCATTACATATACTTTGTCATATGGTTCAGTACTCTTTAAAAGTACCACTTAGAAAGGATGATAATAGTTTATTTCTTTTAGAAAAAGGTGAAAATTGAAAAATGTTATCACTGAAAAGTGAAATTTTTTGTGGAAATTGACAAATTTTTCATCATATATAATCATGAAATCAAGATATGGTGCCCTTTGAAGTCATGGAAATTAGCTTAAAAAAAGAAACTAATGTGTCATCCATTTGATTAATTCATATGACACGAAAATAAAGAGCAAAGTTTGTGTCTACATCACAAATAAACATTTTAATAACAAAACAACTCAAAAATGGTCCCTTTTCTGAAAAAGGGACAGAAAATTTTTCTGAAAAATTATTTAATTTTTTATAATTGACATGAAATAATTGTACATGTTTATGGGTACAGAGTGATGTTTCAATACATGTATATATTGTACACAGTCTTGTTTTAGATTTAATATTTTGATAATATTTAGATGTATAGAGTTAGAGGTTAATTTGCATTAAAGGAATCTATTACATTTTCCTTTGTTTCCAAAGAAGCATTCTTTTAATACTGCTCTCAAGCAGTTTTTACTTAAAATGCCTTGTGGTTTAAATTAATAGTCTGGAAGTCTTTCCTAAAGTAATATTTGCCTCTTTAAACATCTCTCTGGCATTCCATTATGGGCACCTGCTGCTGATAATTGCAGGTCTGTCTCCTAACCATTTCCTCTGCTTTATGTCAAGGCAAGATTCAGGCTGCTTGATTACAAACAACTACCAGTTAAAGACCACTGCATAGCTCTCTGCGGTAACTATTCAGGGCAAGTTGGGTCTGTGTTCGCTGAACTCTTAAGAAAAAAGTAGTTACTTGTTATAATTTCCTCTTTGATAGCATTGCAGCATAATCCGCAACATATTTTGATCACCTTAAAAGTCCCTACAAGAATATTTGATTCAATAATACTTTATA
>NW_007747157.1:3484-3813 GCF_000696425.1 Galeopterus variegatus | reverse complement strand
AAATTTTCATCACCAATTCCAGTCAACTTATTTCATCAATATTCCATCTTATAAATTCTGCAATTGAGTATAGTAGCCCCCTTATTTGTGGTTTCACTTTCTTGAGTTTCAGTTGCCGGCAGTCAACCACAATCATATTAAATGGAAAATTCCAGAAACAAACAATTTGTAAGTTTTATATTGCGAGCTGTTTTGAGTAGGACGATGAAATCCCATGCCCGGGACGTGAATCGTCCTTTTGGCCGGTGTATTTCCACTGCAGACACCGTCCACCCATTAGTCACCTAGCAGCCTTCTCGGTTATCTGATGGACTGTCCCTGGATCTCGG
>NW_007747157.1:0-569 GCF_000696425.1 Galeopterus variegatus | reverse complement strand
AAAAGAGAAATGTTCCCTACAGCACAGCACTTGGTGGGGGAAGAGAGCAAGGGCTAAAAATTAATTGTATGAAACTTTGTTACATGGACAAAGAAAGTCACAAATCAGTGTTCAAGGGACCTGCTTAAAGAGTTTCCTGTATGGGTACCATTTTGATGTGTGAATGGGTTGTCATTGTTCATTTATTTAGTTAATGCATCTATGACATTATGTATACTAAAGGCCCCCAGTTACATTAATCTGGGTTATAAATGTTCTGGTTCATGTTCTTCCTATAAGTCGACACATTCTGAGGAAAAGGATTTTTATGTTTTGTCTTGTCTTAATATTACAATAAACCATTTTAAAGAATATAGAAGAAAAGAACAAAAGGGATTATTAATGTCACAGTGAGCTAAAAAATATAATTCTAAATATTCTTTATAGTTGAAAGGTTTTCTCTTTTTTTTTTCAAAAAAAACTTGTTACTTAAGCAACTGTAGACTTTTATTTTATAAATACACACTCGAAAACTTTTTTCAAGCAGTACTATGATCTTTTGATTTCTTTTCCTTTCCCTTCTTATATAT
>NW_007747156.1:1205-12647 GCF_000696425.1 Galeopterus variegatus | reverse complement strand
AAAGGAAGAAAGAACTGACCATCCTTAAACATTCCGGTTCCTTAATAGTACAATGCAATTATATAGTTCCTTAAAGCATTTATTTGAGTCCCACCACAATCCTGTGAAATATGTAAAATAATCCTTTCTTAGAGAATAATTTACTCTTGACTATGTTTATTCATTACCTGTTATCTTATACTCAATTCATGAAGGCCCAGCCTTTCCCTGTTCCAACTGACTCATATAAAAATGCTATTATAGTTCACTAGGTTCTCAGAACTTCTTTTATGTGCTCCACTAATTTATTGTTTTAAGTAAGATTGCTCATTTTCAGTTTATAAGCAACCCAATGACAACAGCATAGTCATTCAGTGATTCTTACCAGGAATAATTTTGCCACTGCCCCCCCATCCCCAACTGGGGACATCCAGTAGTATCTGAACACATTTTTGGTTGTGATAACAGGTCATAGGGACAGGGGTGAGGGCAGCAGTGCTATTGGTGTCTACTGGGAAGAGGGCAGGGATGCTGCTAAATATCCTGCAATGCACAGGACACCCCTACACCAAGAATTATCCTAGCAAAAAATCAGTAGTACAGAGACTGAGAAATCATGATGAAGTGGTTAAGAGTAAAAACTCTGGAGCCAGAATGCCTTGGTTCAAATCCAACTACACTGCTTATGACTTACTAGCTTTGTGACTGATCTTGGGCAAACTGACTTCTATGCCTCAGTTTCTTCATCTCAAACTGAGGAACAGAGTACCTAACTCAGGGATGCAATGAGGATTAAGTTGGAATATGTGCTGTAGTTTAAATTCTTAAAAATATCAGTAAGTTAAAGTACATGCATCACACAGTCATCCCTTTACTTCTCCTTCTCAAATTAACAGATATACTGATAACCTCCACCTTCTATTTAGTATGAATTCACAAAAATAACTGCTCTAATAATATATTTAATATAATCGCTTATACTTCCATTCTGGTGCTACTATAATAAATTAACCATAGTCTGTCTCATGAAAGAGTTATGAAAAAGTTATCATTTTACACTGCATACAGTATACTCAGAAATTTGAGATACAGGGCATTAAAAGTAACTAATCTTTGTAGTCTTTTTTCTTTTGTATTATCACCAAAACTATAAAGCACATTTCTTTAGTCCCAGAACAAGTATAGGTCACTCAGATGATACATAATCTAGTCTAGTCCCACTTTAGAATCAAAGAAACTGGGGCCGGCCCGGTGGCGCACTGCTGTAGTGCACCGCTTGGGAAGCGTGGTGGCGCTCCCGCCGAGGGTTCGGATCCCACATACAGACCGGCCACTCACTGGCTGAGCGAGGGGCGGGAGCAACAGCGAGGGTTGCGATCCCGTGGCCGGTCCCGGTCCGGTACGGGCGCGACACTGAGGGTTGCGATCCGTTGCCGGTCATGAAAAAAGACACACACACACACACACACAAAAAAAAAAAAGAAACTGAAGTTCAAAATTTGCCAACTTGCTCAACTGCACAATTAACTGTATAAACTAGAACTTGGTCCCTTTTCTGATTATGGAATAAAAGAAATATGCAGAAGCATCTTTGTCTTTTTTTGCACCCCATACAGGGCAATGAAGAGAAAACTGTCCTTAAATAATACTAACAGTGACTAGTTCTCACCTCAAAAGCAATTACCCACTTTCCTCCTTAGAAATCAATTTCCAACTAATTTTTTTTTAACTTCAATTCTTACCCAACTAAACTTTTCTTCACTGTCTTAATAAGCAGATATCCTTTATAGATCCCCTAGAAAGGTCTCTCCAACTAATACAACTCATTACACACCTACTTTTTTTCTAATCTGAATACTGTGTTATTTTATTAACTACATTGTCTTATTTCATTTTTCAAAATCTATACACAGTATATGAATCACTGGGGTGGCAATGGGCACTATTTATTGGTAAAGAAGCCTCTTTTTGGTATAAAGGAAGCAGAGTCTATCATAATTGAAGATTTAATATTTTCTACCTCCCTAAAATAGAACTTTACTCATTAACCAAATATATTAAAATGTTTGGACAGCTAAGATTTAAAACAAATTTCCAGAAGCATATTTCATAAAATACAGTGGAAAATATGCTAGATTAATTTTTCATCTATTAAACAAAATTTCAGTTATTTAGGATTATGATTTTCACAAGTATGGTCAATAACAAGAGCTCATTTCTTGAGATCCTTAACATGTCCCAACAACTCAAAGCTTTCAAGTCTTCTTAAAAAGGTAAACATATGTTATGTATTTGTTTAACAAGTCTGAGCAATATCTGTTATTACCCCGTTAGTACACCAACATTAAAATGTATACAAATTTAAAAAAAAAAAAAAAAATACAAATTTCACTTACATCTGATTCTTCGCTGCTTGCCTCTGAGCCTTTCTTTCTTTCCTTTTCTGATCTGGTGGCTTAGCGAAAACAATTTCAATATTTTCTCCCTCCAAGTCTTTGCCATTCATTTCTTCCATAGCCTTAAAAAATTAGATAATAATCAATGTAAAAGCAGGCCTATAGGTAATAATCAATATAAAAGCAGGCCTCATCCAGTAAGATAAAATAGGATTGTTAGATTTTATTTAACGATCCAGCTTTCCAACTAGTTTGTTTAACTTATGAAACTGCCTAACTCACTAAATTAGGGCCAGTAAATGTTAGCTTGAGAGGATTCCACGACCTCTGAGTTTCTTCCTATTCTCAAAATGTTTTGATTCTAGAATAACTAAAAAATTGTTAGCCTGATTTAGATGCCTAAGATAATTCCACCACTTCATTTACCTTGACAGCACCATCTCGCTCATCAAAATGAATGAAAGCATAATCTTTTAGTTTCTTCACTCGTTCCAGTTTTCCAAACTGACTAAATGCCTTTTCTAAAATCTCTTCTGTTACAGTATTGGCAAGGTTGCGTACAAACAGTACTTTTACCTGGAAAAACAAAAACAAAACTCCCTGTGTATTTCCAACAAATGCAATTTCCAAGATACCCCCACCCCACCCTGCAAAGTATCTTGAATCACAAGCCAGTAGAAGAATATTAGAAATATAAAAACCAAAGTTCTCAAATCCTTTGGGTGAATACCAAGGAGCAGGATTGCTGGATGAGGTCAAAATACCTAAAACAGATACCTTACCAAAAAAAATATATAAGGTAGCAAAGAAGCACATGAAAAGATGCTCAACGTCATCCATCATTAGGGAACTGCAGCTAAAACAAAAGTGAGGTAACACTACAAATCTATTAGAATAGCCAAAATCCAAAACATTAACAACATAAAATGCAAGTGAGGATATGAAGCAACAGAAGCTCTCATTCATTGCTGGTGGGGATACAAAATGGTACAGTCCCTTTAGAAGACAGCTGGCAGCTTCGTAAAACTAAACATTCTCTTACCATACAGTCCAGCTATCTCACTCCTTCGAATTTACCCAAGAGCTAAAAACATGTCCACACAAAACCTGCACACAAATATTTATAGCAGCTTTACTCATAATTGACACAAATTGGAAGTAACCATGAATGAATAAACAAACAGTGGTACATACAGAATGAAACATTATTCACCACTATAGAAGTGAGCTATAAGGACACAAAAAGACATGGAGAAATCTTAAGTACATAGTACTAAATGAAAGAAGCCAATCTGAAAATGCTACATACTATATGATCCCAACTATATGATATTCTGAAAAGGAAAGATTATGGAGACAATAGAAGTATCACTGATTGCCAGGGGTTAGGAGGAAGGGTAACTAGGCAAAGCAGAGAAGATTTTTAGGGCAGTGAAACTATTCTGTATGATACCGTAAGGGTGAATACATGTCATTATACACTTGTCAAAATCCATAGAATGTACAACACCAAGAATAAACCCTAATGTAAACTACGGACTTTGGGTGATTGATGTAGGTTCATCAATTTTTAACAAATGTTACCTCTCCAGTGCAGAATGGTGATAGCAGGAGAGGCTGTGCATGTGTGGGGGCATGAGATATGTGAGAATTCTGCCCTTTGTACTCAATTTTGCTGCAAATCTAAAACTGCTCTAATAAACAAAGTATATTTAAAAGGTAAAAGACTATATGCTTAGTAGTTTTTATTAAATTAATTATTTTACAATCAAAAAGGGATTGTTATTTCCCAACAATGTAAATACCATGCTCTCTGAGAGAACTGTTGCATGTTTAACACTTAAACACAGGTGGTCAAAATTAATCAGGCCCTGTCTTAGAAATGTTAGATAATGGGGGAGGGAGCATTCAAAATATTGATAAGATAAATTGTTCTCTCAATCCTGAAAGCTTCTCGAAGTACAATTACAAAACTTAACCTTTTGGCTAAGACATATTATCACTTCCTCCCCAAAATTCTTGCATAGCAGCTGACAATCTAAAATGCTCACCCAAAGAGAGCTTCACAGGCCAGAGGAAAAAAGAATCCCAAAGATCTTCTGTCCTCTAAGATCACTTATCCTTTGATAAAATTCATAGTTCTCCTGACAGTTCACATTCCCCTCTTGCATTAACTCAGCTAGTTGTATTTGACACCTAGGCCTGTAACTATTAAAGAGGGATGCTTAAAAGACAAAGGGTAGAATAACCTAACTGCAAACTGCACTAGTATGGTAAATTGTTGACTCAAGAGATGTTTATCCTCATAGGATGTCTGAACTGACTGCTGAAGCAGGATACCTAATAATAGCTAAACTCTGTAACTGCAGCAGCTCTGCAGCGGGCAGTTCCCTATTTTTAGGAGTAGGACTTTTAACACAAAAACCATATAATCTAATGGTGCCGTGCTCAAAATCTCAGAAGAAACTGCTCTTAGAACCAACACAAAAATGGAAGTGAACCATGCCTACAGCATGTAGGCTAATTACTTCCTCATGAAATTCTGATGGCTACAAAATCATGGCTAAGTGTTCACGAATAAATGTCTACGCTCACTTTCCCTTCACACTGTATTTCTAAGTGTATGCTGTTAATCCCTTAATAAAAACCACTTCTCTAGCCTTCAAAAATATGGTTTAAAAAAATGTATACAATTTATTTTAAAAGTTCTTCTCCCTCCACCCTTCTCCCATAAATCCCTCAAAAAGATTTTGAACTTAACTATCATTACCTTTGCCATAACCTCGGGATCAGGATCTTCTATAGGATCAGCCCATTCAACAGTTCCAACATTTCCCCAGACCTTGACTTTACCACTCATTAATCTACGTCTCGCCTGGGCAGCTGTTTTGTGATCTTCATATTCAAGAAAGCAAAAGCCTCTGTTTTTTTTCTTGTCATCCGGTTGGTGGTATAAAATGACGTCTGTAAGACCCTCTGAAAGCAAACAATCATTCAGGGAAATTAATTTTCCTAATCCACCCTTTACAAGTTTTCCAAACACAGAAACCTCCAGGAAAAGAAAACGTGTTCTTTTTAATTAGACCTAAGGACTATTTTGCTTCCACTAATCAAATCACAGGCAGACAAAATCTTCACACAATTATTACAGAAAAATGACAGTATAGTATGATTACTTGTTATGCAAACACTGAATTTTTTTTAATTATTATTTTTTTTGGCAGCTGGCCAGTACAGGGATCTGAACCTGTGAACTTGGTGCTACAAGGCTGTGCTCTAACCAACTGAGCTAATCAACCAGCCCTAAGATTCTTTTTAATGGCACTTCTCTGGCCTCAGATATCAATAGTTTTATTTCAAATGAAAGTACAAGTATTAGTACTGCATAAGAATTTCTAATGTTCCTGAAGACTGATAACAGGCTGATAACTTGCTAAACACTGTAGGCAGACAAAAATATTTTCTAATAAAAGCAGCCTGTCATTTGGAAAACTGTTACAAAAAATGTTTTACAATTCAAAGAAATTACACTCATATCGACAATGTATCTCTGCTTATAACAATAATTATTCCCATAATTTGAAAAAATAAATTATTCATACGATTCTACAAAGAATATCAACTAACACCCAGAAAACGAACACACAAAGAAATAAAATCTTGCAAAAACAGGGGAATCAGAACAATGATTTTGCAAACTGAGTTCAAATCCCAGCCGTACTCCTTCCTAATTGCATAACTTTCAGCAAGTTATTTCTCAAAACCCTCTGTGCCTGATTTCCTTATCTAAAAAGTGGGGTTTCCTACCTCATAAAGTAGTGAGGATTCAAGTCAATAAATGTAGTGTTTAGAACAATGCCTGGCACACAGAAACATGTTACTATCTTCATTATTAAGTTTCGCCTCCTACCAAATAAATCCAACTTACCTGTTACTTTGCTAAATTCTTCAAGAATCTGTTCCTTGGTTTTACTCTTAGGAATAGAGCCCACAAAAAGCCTATTGTTGGCAACTGAGATGCAGACACCAATGTGTTTTCCAGAACGAATTTCATGATTATTATACTGAAAGGTGAAAAAGTGCGACATGTTTTTAATATATGATTAGAAGTGTTTACTACAGAAGCTATGCAAATCCCATTCACAAAAGCAAAACTTTAACAAATTAAACTTTCAACACTGTATCAAGTATTTTCACCCTTTAAAAAATACAGTTTACCATAATTCCCACATAAAATGGAAATATTATCTGAGAGACAGATATGAAGATTGTATTGACAACACATTAAACAAGTTTATGGATTAATTTAATGCAAAAATTTGATGCTAAATCCTCTAAATCTAGGAAACTTGATAAATTAAGAAACTTGATAAATTAGGAATCAGGGCTAGAGCAATTTATTTAAATTGAAAAATTGTTAATTCCACAATACCTTGACTGCTACTTAAATTCATTCTGCCAACCAGTTATTCTCATGCAAGGGAAACTGATTCCAAGACTAGTAAGCTTTCTGCCTTTCTGTTAACCAGCACCTAAATCTATTTTTCCATCTCTCCCTCCTCTTGTAAAAATTTGCAATAAGGAATTTCTAGCTTCAAATATTTAAGTCTAAAAAGAGAGCTCAGATCTCCTTTTTATTCTGAATCTGACCTGACTTTTTTCCCCATTTCATTTTCACCAAGCATACAATAAAATTATAAATTTATACAGGGGAAAGACAAGTAGATTATGGTAAAAATATAGAAACAACTATAAAACTACACTAAAAAGTAAACTTAATTTTCAAGTAACCAAATCCCGTAGAATGGTGAAATATTATAGATATTTCTACAAAGTGCATCTGTCAAAGTGACAAATCTACCAATCAATATTACTTACAAACCAAAGTTCAAAAGCATCCACGTTATCTGGAAAAGTGGAGTATGTGGATTACACAGTTAAAACACCTCAAAATTTTATGTTAATAATGGTGGTGACAGCTGTAATAATTATTAATTTTTCCCCACACGTGACTTTGAAATGTATTTTATACATATATAAAATTGGAGCTATACAAACTAAAGAACCAACATGAATTTCCATACAACTTATAGAATGGCCTATGGCAAAAGAAAAACCACTCTTCTCCCTGTTATTCCCATTCTTGCAAAACAGCTACATAAGGTCTAACAGAAGAAAACATACCTATTTCAGATAATCGATTCCTCCCTGTCCCTTTCTCCTTCTCCAGATAATCAAAATTAAACATAGTTCAAACACTGTACCTCCAGTTCAGAACAGTTTCGTACTTTCTAACCCACTGACTCAGTTCAGGTTATCCAAGTCTCTGATCATCCTAATCCCAGGTTTATCTCTATTTCTCTTTGCTTATGCCACAGACATCATAACAACAACAAAAAAAAAATCACAATTGTTGCCTATTGAAAAAAATCTGCCAATGGCTCCCCATTACCAAAGAGATAAAATTCAAATACTTAAGACATCATGTAAGTTCATCCTAAAACTCCTGCTACTTACACCTCGCCTTTCTCTCCAACAATATTTTAGCTATTTACATCAGTTCTCAAACATGCAGTTTTTATACTTCGAAGCCTCTGAAAAGATGCCTTCCCTGATACTTCCACCATCCAAACACTCTACTTACCTATAAATTGAACTCAGCCATCAAATACTATGCAATCCCTAAATCCTATAAAGGTCAACAAAAATACCCTTCTATGTTAACAAAGACCACTAGTTCTCCAAGGGAATGATTTTCTACACCACCACCCCCACCCCGGGAGACATTTGATAATATCTTCAGATATTTGATATTTTTGGCTATCACAACTTGGGGGGGGGGGTAGGGAGCACTTGCTGGTGGTACTAGTGGATAGGTAGAGGCCAGAGATGCTAATAAACATCCTACAATTCATACAGGAGAGCCTGCCACAACAAAGAATTATCTATTCTAAAATATCAGTGATGCTAAGGTTGAGAAATCCTGCCACAAACTCTGTTTTCTCATACAGCATTTATATTCTGTCTACTACATGTCTTTCTCCTCCATTTAGACCAAGAACCTCTTAAAAGCTGATTCATGTTGCATAAAAACATGAGCTATGGTTGAATCTATCATTGTATGGAATTATAGACAAGGAGACTATAATGCCTTATTTTACAAATAAAGTTACCCTAAGAACACAATAAATTGCTTTAGAACACGTACATTCCCTAGATTCTTATAACTGAGCATCAAACAGCCAGACTTAATGACAAATCAATGGCTTTCAATTTGGTCATCTAGTATGTAACTCTAGAAGTTGACAGAAACAATTAAAATATCAGAAAAAGAATAAAAAGAAATACAAAATGTTTAAAGGGAGAAATAGGAGCTTTTGAGCATGACAGAATTTTTTATATTTTGTATTTTTATTTTTCAACCATGATAAAAGCAGGAGCTAGTCACAATAATATCTAAATTAAAAAAAAAAAAAAAAAACTTGTAAAACTGGAATTCTTGGATTTACCAAGAAAATACTATTAAGTAACCAAAATCCTTGAAAGAAATCTAAGAGGGAAAGACAAGACAACAGAGAATGAAAAAATTCCATCAAGGCAACAATAATCAGAGAAATATAGGAGATGTAGTCAACACTTCCATCAAACATTAACAATGCTGCTTCAAAATAATAACTGTTTCTGCTATCTGGCCCTACTACTCAGGTTAACCAAGACAGGGTAGGTAAAAAGATGGCTCTGGTCTGTGAGCAATATAAATGACACAAAGATATAACAATATTTATAAAATAAACTATAAGCTCTTCTCTACCCATATTTTTTCAATTACCTTGAAACAATTATAGTAACACATAGAAAGTAAACTGGCTCTGTGATAAAATTGTCATTAAAGGTACAAAACAAAGAGACCCTCTGGGCATACTGTCCAAATAAAACAAAAGTACCCAGAAATGAATACTTCCTGAAGCAACGCTCCACGTATGGATTAAGCATTCATTTTATACATATATTCGAAATGCTTAAACTTTCCCACTCTAATGCCAATCGATCACTTTAAATTCAAAAAACTTCTCATCCCAGCAGGTGGGTAACAGGGAGTTAAGTTACATGGTGAAAGGGAAGTATAAAAACAAATCTGAAATCTTAATAAATGTTCTAATTTAATACTGATAAACCCTAACACTCAAAAGTGAGTGTAACAGGACACTAAGGGGTTATCAAAATGAACAAAAAAAAAAATGTGAGGTCGTTCCTACTCTAGGAAAGTGGGCTCTAGACATTAGGAATAAAGTTTCAAAAATCTACCTTTCAGGGCCAAGCCCGTGGCGCACTCGGGAGAGTGCGGTGCTGGGAACGCAGTAGAGCTCCCACCGCGGGTTCTATATAGGGATGACCGGTGTGCTCACAGTGCTCACTGGCTGAGCGCGGTGCGGCCAGTCTCAAAAAGGACAAAAAAAAAAATCTACCTTTCAGGCTCAGTACCACAGTGAGGTAACAAAATATAAAGATATATTTTGATCTTTAATCAATGCAGTTTCAGTATTTAAGAACACCAAACAGGAGTTGTACGGTCTGGAACATTCCTGGCATCTAGGCTCAAATTTTTAAGTCACTTTTTCCTTCCCTCATAGACATCAGTCCCAGAAATTTAGCAATCTCAGATTTAGAATCTGATCCAAAAGTGATTGCTCAGTACTAACTCTTCTCAGCAAAGCCACTACTTGCCAAGCCTGTCCACTTTAATCTTAAACATTTCTTAATTATAGAGTCTTCTTTACACTGAGCTAAAATCTACTTCTCTAAAAATTCTGCAATAAATCTATTTCCTCCCCCAAATGACAGCACTTCATAAACCTGTACATATGACTCAGCTGTTCTCTATGCTTAGCTAATCATTTCTGCCTTGACAACGGCAAACTAAAGTGCTACCAAGAGATATTGGCACTTTAAAGTGTCACTCAAGAGTGACATTCTAACATAATATTATAGATGAAGATTTGAGATTGAGGAGTTTAGAATTAACTGAAGACTACTACTGATTTTTCACTTACAGACCACATAGCTCTATTACATGTAGTCCATGTTACCTTAGCTTATTTGGCAACTACGCCACACTGCTGACTCATGCCACAGCTTACTTGTTAAGTTAGTTGTGAATAGAACTTGACTTTTGTCAATTCCATCTTGCTGGATATGAACTATCTTTCCCAGGCTATCAAAATATTTTCAGATCCTGATTTTGTCATCCAAGGCATTAGTCATTACATGCAGATTCAAGTCGCCAAACATTTCAAGGTAAGCCCAATTATGTTCATTTAAATCATGGGTAAAAAGGGCCGGCCCAGTGGCGCACTGGAGAGTGCGCCGCTTGAGAGCGTGGTAGCACTCCCGCTGAGGGTTCGGATCCCATGTGGAGACCGGTTCCCGCTCACTGGCTGAGCACGGTGCGGGCGCAACACCGAGGGTTGCGATCCCGTTACCGATCAGTAAAAAAGACAAAAAGGAAAAATAAATAAATATAAATAAATAAATAAATCATGGGTAAAAATCAGAATAGAGCTTATAGCATACCACTAATAGCCTATCGTTTGTCTCTTCAAAATCTTATCTCTCTCCTTTCTATTGCTGCCACCCTCCTCCTGGCCTTTGCTCTCTTCACCCAAACATCCTTCATTATTCAACTATTTACATCATACCACCCACATCAACGCTCAAAACTATTTAATGGCACTCTACAGCTTAGCCCAGCAGTTATTAATTACTACCTTCTGGCACTGACTTTATACAAGTTTTATCTCCTACTTATTTCCACAAAACACTGCTTCAACTAGACTCAGCTGCTTTCTTCACTGTGCTGCTCAAACCTCTTTATCAAAGCCTTCTCTGACAACCTTAACCCAAAGCAATCCATTCCCCCTTAACACTTTACACCATTTGCTTCCATTTTAATTGTAGTTAGCCTCGTGTCCTATAAACTCCTTTAAGTCATGAACTTGTATACCTGTAATAAAAAAAGTTCAAATTAAACACACTAAATATTTGCCAAGTTGCTACTAAAATATTTTGT
>NW_007747156.1:0-310 GCF_000696425.1 Galeopterus variegatus | reverse complement strand
TGAATAAAAAAAGTTCAAATTAAACACACTAAATATTTGCCAAGTTGCTACTAAAATATTTTGTGGATCTATCCTGTCAGCTGTATTCATCAAAATGGTTGTACACACATTACGGTGGTGTACACAACCACTCTGGTGTATAAAACCATCAGTGGCTATTAAAAATCTTAACTCTTAACAAAGGATTAATATCCAGAATATACAAGGAACTCAAACAACTTTACAAGAAAAAAACAAGCAACCCAATTAAAAAATGGGCAAAAGAGCTAAGTAGGCATTTCTCTAAGGAAGATATACAAATGGCCAACAG
>NW_007747155.1:11598-12647 GCF_000696425.1 Galeopterus variegatus | reverse complement strand
GCCAAGGGCTTCGCACCTTGAGGAGCCTCTCAAGGGGCATCTTTGGCTCTAAAAGGAACCTCTGCTTTCCTTAGTATGGGAAATAATAAATATTATTTGAAATTTATCTGGAAACAATTACAGGATTAAAAATTGGGGATGGACCCCATATCTTTATCTACATAAGGCAAATAAAATGACTTCTTAAGTACTTTCAGGATAATGGCCACTTCGTATAGAAATGGCTGTGGCAAAAGTGATGTCATAGTTTGAATATTCAAAGAAGAAAACAATCTTCAAACTCCTTTGTCAACCTTATATAGTAATTAACTGCAGGCTTTGTAATTTTGTGAAAATATGCATTTTCCTCCACATGAAAGAGAAAAATAAATTAGCTATAAAATTAGGAACCTTCCTATGTTCTAGAAGCTGTTCTGACCACTGAGTGTTTTATTGCGTGATTTAGTTCAGATCAGGAAACAAACACAGCCTATGCTGGTGCCAGTGTAGGCCCCGGAAGAGTAAACCTGACCCTGCGTGGCCCCCACCCTGTGGCTTCTGCACCGTGACCGTGCCACTCCTGCTCACCCTCCAGCGAGAAAGTTAGACACCGTGGACCAAATCTGAAATTGCTGCTTCATTCTTCAATTCAAATTATTCTTGTTTTTAATAAAGACAATCATAATTCAATTTCATATGCTAGGCTTTCCACCCGCAATTAATAAAATGAATCCAGCAGAACCAATTCTATTCTTACAGAACCATTTATTAACAACTGAATTAAGAGCCACAGCACTGAGGGCCTCTTCCTTCCATGATGTCTTGAATTATGTAAAGTATTTTAATTATTCCTCCAAGATGGCTATAGGAAAAAAGGACGGATGAGCTGAAGTGTTGATGTTAATTGGAGAAAGGATGTGCATTGGAATTTTAAAAGGAAAACCTAACAATCTAACTCCAAGCATGTTAAACAATCGAACTTATCTGTGATAATAACCCATCTCCCAAGAGATAACCAAAAGAACGCCAGAAGATTAAAAAGCTGGTTTCTATCCAAATTGAACTGGTGA
>NW_007747155.1:0-11013 GCF_000696425.1 Galeopterus variegatus | reverse complement strand
AGATAACCAAAAGAACGCCAGAAGATTAAAAAGCTGGTTTCTATCCAAATTGAACTGGTGAGAACTCTAGCAGCTTGGCATAATGAGCATGTCCATCTGTTTATAACCTCGTTATGACATAATATGAAAACGTCTCAAAATTCTATACCATTTTAATAAATTATAATGTCTCCCCCAAAAATCCATGTACATAATTAGATGATAATCTTTAAGCATATAATTAAAACCTCCCCCTGTGTTTTACTTCTATTTCCTGTACACATGGTATGCAATTGTTGTCATACTTTGAATAAGGGAACCATTTCTCACTGCATAATACTCTGGGAAAATTCAAATGACTTAACTTTAAAAATACGAACACAAATCTTTTTTCAATCTTTCTATGATGGTCCTATGACATGGTGGCACAAAGTCTGAAGCAATCAAGAGAAAGTTAGCCATAGAGGAAAGTGTTCCAGGGAAAGGAGAGAGCCAGCGGCCATGAGTGACACGTGTCCAGCCCCTGTAGCTTCTGTGGAGAGTGAGGCAGAAAAGCTAGGTGGGGGCCGGGTGATAAAGGGTCAGGAAAGGGTTTGGTGGATTAATCAGAGGGTCATTGGACGCTTTTAAATCAGGATTGGCAATGACCAGCTTTATCACATTAATTTAGCTTTGGTGACCTGGGGACTGTGCAGGAAGCTGGATTCAGTGAAAGAGGTGGCAGGGGGTGGTGCTGGTGGACGTGATGCTATTGACTGCCCCCAGCACTGGGCTGGAGAAAGGACCAAGGCCACAGTGACCTCATTTCCAGTATTAACAGAGCTGGTGACCAACGGGATGGGGATTATTGGGAAGAAGTTAAGGGCGACTTCTGTCTGACCCGGCAGCCTGGCAGCCAGTGAGGGGTGGGAGAGAGAGGACCACAGTACAGGTGCCCCGCTACCTGCATGGGGCATTCCCTATCACGACACCCAGCAGCCTTCCCTCTGAGCTTGATTCCCTGCCCCTTGCACCTAAAATAATCTCAAATAAAGAGGTGCAGTCCTAAGATCATGCTTTCAAATCACTTTTCCATAAGAGTAGGAAGCAAAGAAACCAAGAACTTCCAAACAAGTTGAATATGCAAATATGTGAAATGGCGGTTATTAAAACTCATAATTCAGTCTCTGCTGTGGCCTGCCATGGCCTTTATTAAAGAAGTTTCTCAATTCTTCAGCCAGCATATCATGTAAGATAGGAGGTAGTGATATTCGGTGCTAGCTCCGAGAACATTCCCCTTTGTTTGAAGGATATAAACACTGAATATTTATATTTTAACGAAAAGGATGAGTTATACTATATTACTTTTCAATAATTTCATATAAATTCAATAAACAGATTATGAGCATCATAAATCTCCATTTATTAAAATAATGATATCTGCTGGGTAAAGTGACAGGTTATTCAATCAAAAAAGGAAACTACCAATGCTTCATATATAACACCTTTGTCTTTGATCAAGGGTTTCCATTTGAATTATATCTACGTACCTAATTTTATGATCTGCCATCTACACTGCGGCGCACAGGGAGAGAGCAACCAAGCACCAGCCAGTGCACAGACACGCCTAACTGGGAGGTAAAGTGACCAGGACGAGGAACATGAACCTGGGGCCTCCCTGTGATTCCCGGGGTCGGAACATTTGCAGTCCTTGATGGTACTACAAACTGGCTGCTTCAAGCATCTTCTTGAAAAGGAGACAAATACCAGCTATGGAACGCTGGTGTCTTGACCAAAATCCTCATCACCTCTTCCAACATTCAAACCCGCCTCCGAAAGCCCTCCAATGCAGTCCATTTCCCATGGGAAATTCCAGGAGTCCTTATGGGCCTGGCTCCCTGAGTCTCATTTTTATGGGCATGAGTCCCTGAATCTTACAGCTCTTTTTGTGTTTTTGCTTTCTTTACAGAGAGGTGTTTATTTGATTCTGCTAAATTCCAAATAAGAGTGACTAACACAAAGCATTTACTGTGTTCCAGGTATGACTTAAATCACTTTGCATAGATTAGTTAACTTAATAACCCAATGAGGTTGGTGCTATTAGTATCTCCACCTCACAAATGAAGGAATGAGGAAATTAAGTGGCCCAAGGTCACATAGCTAGTAAGTAGCGAACCTGGTGTCTACTTAAATCTTTTAACTGGACACGCTAACCTGTAAACTCAGCTTTAGGGTGGTTTCAGCCTACACTTCTGAGTCTTCGGCATCAGGGATGATCATGACTACAGGTGCCAACTTTCACATCCGGGGACTGGATTATTCTGCATAATATTTAAATTCTTCCTGAGGTATTCAGACACTAATCAGTAAACAGAGGACAAATTGGAAATAATTGCTTTATTGACCTAAATGAGTCCTTTTAAGTGCCTAACTGGTTTGCAGTGAGCAAACACTCTGTACAGCGAATGTCAGCGTGCAGTGCTTTGCCCAAACCGACTACTCACGTGGACTGAAAAAGTCGGCCAGATCCTTCAGTCCCCCAGCCGCTGACAACCACTCAGAGGACAAGGACTTGCTACTCAGGAGACCCATGAAGGCACCTTGCATCCATCTTCACTATTATCCCAGGCCCTTGTGAGGGTTTCTCTGGACTCTAGAAATTTCCAGTGAGCACAGTGGACCCTTAATTATGAGCTACCTTGTCCCCACCCAAACCATGTTCATAATACCCTGCATTAGAAAATATTATGTTTCATTTTGGAGAAATCTTCAAAATATGTAGGTCCTATTGTCCAGCCCACTGGCCGACAGCTCATCCTCGTGGGATAAAGAGAAGCAGCCTCTCTCTCCCTAGCCTCTTCCAGGAGAGACTTCTGGCTTTACATGGGCATGATCCAAGTTCCCATAAGTCAGCTGGGAAAATCTCGTGAATTTCCCTGTGCTCATTATGGACGCTGTTTGGTTGTACTAGAATTGTTTTGTTCTAGTTCTTTTTTATGACATTCTGCTATGGTTTGAATGTGTCTGTCCCCTCCAAAACTTAAGTGTTGACAATGCGATAGTTTTAAGAGGTGACTAGGCCATGAGGGCTCCTCCTTCATAAATGGCATTAGGTGCCCTTCTTAAAGGCTGCCCTGCTGGCCCTTTCTCATGCCACCATGTGAGGACAAAGCATTCCTCCTCTCCAGAGGATTCAGCCCTCACCACATGACCAAACCTGCCTGTACCTTGACCTTGGACTTCCCAGACTCCAAAACTGTGAGAAAATAAATGTGTTCTTTATAAATTACCTAGTCTTAGGCATTTGTTGTAGCAGCACAAATGGACTAAGACATGGGCAGAGAACGGCTTGGTTGGTATGCTCTGAATAGGGGGGAAATGCATATATATGTATAAAGAGATGAGAACTAGAGATTAGAGAGGTACATTGTACACACAGACAAGGATATAGAGATGAGCATAGAGAGAGAGTCTTGGTGGAGCAAAGCTAACATTAGAGTATTGGGAAGAGTATTGGGTGGTTAAAAAAAAGAAGAAAGCATTGAACTGAAAAGAAACTTATTTAAACTGCAAATTGGAAGGAATTTTAGCAAAATCCATAGATGTTACAGCTTAGAGGGAAGGTACATAAGCATACATACATGCACACACATGCACACATGAGCATGCACATACATGCACACACAAGCACACACAATCTTGGTCTTGACCACAGGTTTGCCAACCCCATCTCAGCTAGACTTTATTCATAGGAATAAAAAGGAAAAGTTTAATGAGTAACAAACTTTCATCAAAAATCAAAATAGGTGAGGTACAAAGAAGAAACCTTGCTGAAGGAAGTCTTGATTCTGGACTGGAGACTTGGTAAAACCAATTTATTCCTCAATCTAAAGTCTTCTCTATATAACCAAGATAACTGTTGGCTACACTGGGCCATGCATGTAGTTAAAATAGTTTCAATTTCATGAACCCTCTAAGGCAAATATTTTATCCATGTTTTTAGATCTTTAATTGCAGTCCAAGGACTAATCATGTGATAGAAATTATTTCTCCTGGACAACACCTGGTAAAGAAGTAATGTAAGATCTTAAGAGCAAAAATCTTGTCTTATGCTTTTCCTTTTTCCTTAGATATAGCATTCTTCCATCAATAATAACCAAGTAATAATATATAATTACCTGAGCTTTTGAGGAAGTGAATATGTACAAGTGCTTAAAAGTGGGTTCTACTGTATGTTTAAAATATGTGATCTACAGAATGACAATGTTTAGAAGCAAACAAGGTCACATGCATGGAGGATGCCAGCTGTAAGAGGATGTGATGATACAGTGCAGGGTAACTAATGACAAGAAAACACTGTCCCATGCTCATAAGAAAGGAAGAGAAAAGCCAGAGTCCTCGGGAGAAGCACAGCCATCATCCAGCCTGGTTTTGGTCTTTTCCACAGTGTCTGTAATCCCAGTAACACCTGTTATTTGTTTACAATTTGGTGATAGAGAACTTATTGTGAAATCTTAGATTCATATTATTTCTATTTTTAAAGTCTCTACTACATTTCAAGAAGTGTAGGCATTTCACACGTTTTGAATGGAGGTCACTTAATCCTCATCAAAGTCCTGGGGAATAAATATTATAGAGGAGAACCTCATTGTGTTACAGTGAAGTGGATCTTCCCTACATTATAACTAAGAAGGTGACACACTCAGGTTTTCTGTCTCTAAGCTGCCACTTTTTCCAGGGTCTCCTCCTGTTTAGAATACAAGTGTGTGTCACCTGACTGGTTACCTGCTTTTACCTCTGCTGCACTCTCTCCTCCTTTCCCTCCAGTCACAGGGACGGTAAGACTAAGAACTACATCTCACGCTCTTCCTGCACTGAGGTTTGGATGCAGTTTCATTTCTGCCAACGAAACACACTCAAACAAGATTTCGCAAATGGAGGGAGGCAGAGAACACCTGTCCTGAGCAGTGGTGGCCGAGTGCTGAGTTGGGCAGTCCTGGTCCATATTCGCTCTTCAGTCGTCAGCTTCTTAGGTGGCTGGCACTGTGGTACAGAGTGGACCAGAGAGACCTGCGGACTGCACAAAGCTCAGTTCATTAAACTTGAAGGAATCTCGGTGATGGATCTGGGACATGACTGGTGCCATTGTGCACACAATAAGCACAAAATAGCTGCCAGCCTTGTCTTCCACTCCACCACCAAACCCTTTCCCCCTTCCCTTTATGAGAAGCCTCGTGATTTCTGCAAAATAGAAACCATTCTGCTTCCTCAATGGCACAGATCTCCACTCTGGTTGCATAGCTTCTGCATTAGCATAATGCCCCTCCTTGATTGTAACAGCTAGCCTTTAGCACCCCATATAAGCTCTCTCGCCCCCCACATCTGGTGCTGTCCTCCACTTTGAGTGCAGCCTGGCAGATTCTTTTCCTTTAACAAAGCTTGATTGGTACCTGGCCACTTACTCTACCCTTCCTGAATATGAAGGACCAACAACCCCATCCTCTATCACAACAGTAGGGGTCACGGGATCAGAATACCACCCACAGATCACTCAGCCCCTTTCCTGCACCCTACATCACACCCAATTCACACACAAATTTTTAATAATGCCTCAATGCCTAACCTCCTTATTGGGATGGAACATCCTTTCCAAATTCAAAGCTACTCTTTCCTTAAGCACTTTAACTCCAGCTACAATACTCCAGTTACAGGCCACCCCAGACCTGGAACCTGAAACCTCTACCCTCCCCTTTTCCCCTGACAAGGTTAATCCTTAGTATGGGACACTTCTTCTCCCACCATTGCTACACACCATTCCCCTGTCCTTGTTAAGTTGCTGACCCCCTCATTGTTCCCTAATGTCCCACAATCCCCCGTGGCTAACAAACACCTAATAGGCTTAAAACCCATCACACACAAACTCCTTTCTTCTCATCTCTTATGGTCTACCCACTCGCTTTTTAATACACCCATCCTTCTGGTTATAAAGCCTAACAGCTCATACCATTTAGCACAGGACTAATCCTGATATGCATCATTCCCAGCAACTCACCTGGATGGTACCACCTCAGGGATTTCAGGATAACCCCCACTTCTTCAGCCAGGCCTTAGCTCAAGACTTATCTGAACTTCCCCCAAACTCTAGCACTTTAATACAATATGTGGACAACCTCCTCCTTTGTTGCCCCTCCTATGAGGATTCACAGGCCCACACTGTTGCTCTCCTTAATTCCTGGCCTCCAGGGGATACTGAGTGTCCCCCAGCAAGGCCCAAATTTCTTCTTCAGTCACCTATTTGGGAGTCCACCTCACTCTCAACACCAGAGAAATAACGGTGGATCACAAGAGTTTAATTTCTGAGCTCCCTACTCCTACCACAAAGGGTGAAATCCTTTCTTTCTTGGGGCTTGCGGGATATCTCCATGTGTGGATTCCCAAGTTTGGCGCACTAGCAAAGCCACTTTAAGAGGCAGCCAAAGGGGATCCTGCCATTCCCTTAGATCCCACAAAGCCCATTCATTCTCCCTTCCAGTGATTAAAAGCTGCTGTCATCAAAGCCCCAGCTCTATCCCTCCCAAACCTATCCCATCCTTTTATCGTATATGTCACTGAAACCCAAGGATTGGCAGTTGGGGTTTGGGGACAAGAGGCAGGAGATATTTTCTCCCTGGTTGCATACCTCTCTAAACAACTAGACACCACAGCCCAGGAATGGGCCCCCTGTTTATGGGCCTTGGCAGCTGCCACCCTTTAAACACAAAAAAGCTCTAAACTAACTTTTAGACAACAGTAAAGATCTTCTCAGCCATAGGGCCATGTCAATTCTCTCCCCTTCCCACCTACAACTTATCCACCTTACCTTCATTGAAAATTCCCAGTTCTCCTTCAAACCTTGCCCTCCCTTATATCCAGCCACTCCCATCCCAAAACACTCATGACCCTTAGAACACAATTGCATGGAGGCTTTAGACCTCTTTCTCAATCCCTTTACACACATCTCCCCACATCCCATTATGTGGCCCCAACATACATGGTTCATAGATGGGAGCACCACCTCCATGCCCGCCCCCCGGGCAGGCTATGCCATAGTAAATCTAACACACCTCACCAAGCTGTCCATGGAACTTCACCTCCCTCGAACCCAAGCACTCACTCACCTGTGAGCTGCACCCCACAAACCCACAGGCCTCAGCCCCCTTGAACTTATGTTTGGCAGACCCTTCACTCTCACACCTCTCCCTTCCAGCTCATCACCTTTAGGCCAGTATCTCCCTACTCTTTCACTCATTAAGGATCTTCTTAGGGAACAGGCCAAACTTCTATTACTTCATCCTTTCCCCACCACCCCCTCAGGTTTAAAACTGATCCCAGGACAGCAAGTGTATATTAAGACCCGAATTCCCAAGCCTCTCTCATCATGTTGGTGAGGGCCTTATACAGCAATTCTCACCACCACCCTGGCAGTAAAAGTACTAGGAAAGTCCCCTTGGTATCACTTATCCTTGGTAAAACTAGCACCTGAGACTTTACCCAAAGAATCTGCTAACACCAAGCCAGAGGGGAATCTCTGCTCAACCCCCAACCCAACACCTCCTTATACTTTGTCCATTTTAGGGCCCACATAATTGAAAGTCTTCCAGGACCTCCACTCTTCCCCCAATCCCAGAAGAAAAATGATCTTTCCTCTGGCAATTACCCTCTCACTCTTGCAGGCCTGCTTCACGTCCTTCACACAGGAGCTGCTCCAAGACTGGTCCCAACCTGCTATAGCAGGTTTGCCATCGTGGGACATGATAAGTATATGCCACCCCATGTCCCTAACCTTTATAATACTATCTGTTTTAGTACTTGCTACAGGATTGGCCAGTGCTGCCCTGAAAGGAGTGTAACATTATAGGAAGATTTCTCCTGGCACTCCTTTACTTCCTATCAATAGGATGCTTCTTAGCAACGTCATCGTGGCAATGTACCCTTTAGATTCTTTTGGCTCCTAACCCTTTGCGTCCTTCCTGTGCTTTTCCTCCTATCTCAATGCTCCCCCTTGCCTAGAACATGTAGGTTCCAGGTCCGCAGGGACAATACAGTCCTCAATGAATCAGACTGGTCCCCAAGAAACTCATCTGTATCCCATTTCATGAGAAACTTTTTGTGGTCACCCCCCTCCCTGTTGATGCAGCCCACAACGTTTCCACAAATGTCTTTTCACTTTCCTCTAATCTCACCTCAGTGGGGACTGTCAGCATTGTGCGGGGCCTGCCCACACTCTGCCTTACTGACACCACCAAACGCTCACTTACCCCCTCCTCATCCATGCCCTAAAACTGGAATATATTTCCTTTGTAAAACTTTGATTATCCTGTTGCCTGCCCCCAATGTGATTTCTTGCATATTCATTTGGCTCAGTCCCTGACATCACCCTCCAGACAGATGGAGGGATGGAAACCGGACTGGGACTAACTTCAGCTCCCCTCTCAGGAAGTGTCCCCTGCTCCTGTAGAGCACTAATTGTACCTTTTTAAATTGGGGCAGAGGTCCTTCCAGCAACTGGAATTGGCATAGCAGGCCTTGCTACTGTCTCTCAATTCTATCAAAAACTCTCAGAAGAACTAAGTATAGATACCATGTCCTCCCTCCAGTGACAGGTCACTTAACTTACAACAGTCACTTACAGAACCATTGGGCCCTTGAACTCCTTACAGAAGGCACCTGCTTCTTCTTGGGGGAAGAATTCTGTTATTATGTAAATGAGTCCAGGGTTATCCAAAACAACTTAAACCACTTATAGGGAAGCATTAATTGCAGATGCAAAGGGTTACAAAACACAAACACACCTGGGGGTGGCCCCAGTCACTGAACCCTTGGATACCCTGGCTTATGCCCCTACTAGGACCCCTAACTGTGCTGGGACTCATCCTACCCTTTGGTCCCTGTCTCTTTCAGTGTTTCTCTAATTTCTTGCAGGAACATATGCAGGCTTTCACCAACCAAAAGGTCACTGAATTGTTCCTGGGAGGAGGATATCAGCCCCTCAGAATCAGTGGCCCTTCCTCAGAAGAATACAGCCTCCCCACATGAAACCAATACCCCACCACCTAATTGTTTTACCCACCAACATAAATCTTTTATTTTTTCGATATCTTCGCCCATCTCCAACAGGAAGTAGCTTCAGAAGAATGAAACCTTTGCCCCTTTCCCCTTCTCCCTACACTTAAAAGCCAGGAATGATAGATCTTGGACATGACCAGTGCCATTGTGCACACAATAAGCACAAAACAGCTGCCAGCCTTGTCTCCCACTCCAGCACCAAACCTCTCCCCCTACCCTCCCTTTACGAGAAGCCTCATGACTTCTGCAAAATAGAAACCCCTTTGCTTCCACAAGGGTGCAGAACTCCACCCTGGTCACATAGCTTCCACATTAGCATAATGCCCCTCCTTGATTGCATCAGCCAGCCTTTGGCACCCTATATAAGCTCTCTTACCCCCCACATCTTGTGCTGTCCTCCACTTTGAGTGCAGCCCAGCAGATTTTCTTCCTTTAATAAAGCTTGATCGGTACCCAGCATTTTGGCTCCATTTCACTTGGTAGTGTCTCAAAATGGGGGGAATGTGGGAAGGGGGCTTATAGAGTTGGAGGGCTGGACTGGACTTAGGGCAGTGTAGGGCAAAAGTCAGTGTGTGAAGTCTGAGGTGGTCAGAGAGGGTTGCAGCTTTTGAAACAGACGAATCCATGCAATGTTGCTGTTAAATCAGTTTCTGTTATCTTGGAAAACATGTCTGAAGGAGCTGGTGTGAGACAAATTGAACTAAGTTTGTCTTGCATGCCATGGTTATGTGCAATTTACCTATTTTGCAGGTCATAGTTTATTTTGTCAATTTTTTTTTTTTTTTGGTGTTATTTTTCTTATCCTTGAGATTACACCTCTAATGAGTTTGATCCTGAAGCTAAAAGTCTAACGGTAACCCCCTGACTTGTTCTCATCTTATCATTTAGCAAGAATCTAACTTTCTCAACAGTCATGGTTCACAGAAGTGGTTTTTGTGTCCTGCAGTGACTTCTCCCTCGTTTTTTAATAAGATGTCCCAACTTAGATAAAATGGCTTTTTTATTAAAGTCTTTCAAATATGAGGAAAACATTTCTTTGCCACCAGGTGGCAACCTGACTGAAGTGTAAATCCAAAGCCCCAGAAAAATAACAATCCCTCAGAGAGCCGTGGTTCTCCTGTCTGTCTGCCCATCAGAACCACCTACAGATCTTTGTAAATGTAAAGAAGCCTGAACTCTATCCTCCAATATTTTAATGCAGTAGTTCTGGGGTAGGGGTCCAAGAAACTTTTTTGTAATGCAAGCCAATTTTTTCTGTGGAGAGGCTCAAGAATCAAAGACATATGTTCAGGAGTCAGGAAGAAGGCGCCTGGAGAATGACATCACCCCGCCCTACCCCAGCCTGTGGGTCGACTCAGGGAGGCTTCAACACCCAGGCAGGGTTTCTGCTGAGGATAAACAGAAAAGCTTAGAGAAGAGACCTCCGTATACTAGCAGCTAGGGATCCCCTAGCAAAATTCAAGATTCTTACCCCATCACACTAAACAGTCATCCATCCCTATCTATGTACATTCAGGTTCCAAAAAGCTTTTTTAATACCATTATCTAATCTGAACCAGGGGTTTGTACATTTACAGCCACTAGGGCTAAATCTAGCCCACATCCTATTTTTGTAAAGAAGGTTTTATTGTAACACAGTCATGCCAATTTATTTACTTTTTTATATCTAATTTCTTACTGTTACAGCAGAGTTGAGTAGTTGTGACAGAGACAGTACAGCAACAAAGCATAAATGGCTGACTGGCATTTTACAGAAAACATTTGCCAGTCTTGGCCAAAACTATGAACTAATATCCAGGATCTTCAAATATTTGAGGAAAACATAGAAAAAGACAAAATTAAATTAACAGGGGCCGGCCCGGTGGCGCACTGGATAGGTGCACCGCTTGGGAAGCGCGGCAGCGCTCCCGTCCGAGGGTTCGGATCCCACATGCGGACCGGTTCCCGCTC
>NW_007747154.1:0-12648 GCF_000696425.1 Galeopterus variegatus | reverse complement strand
TACTTTGGGAAGTCAGCTAACACCTCTGGGCCTTAGTTTTTCATTTATAAAATGGGATATTACCAGAACGAACCTCAGAGGATTGATTTTGCAGATGTGAAGTGCTTAGAATGGTGCCTAGCATGTAGTAATCACTATTTCCCCTAACAACAATGCCAGAAGAACAAGAAAAAAATTCTAAAACACTGTCATTTTTATAATTACATTAGCAGTAAATATTATCAGATTAATGATATACCTGGATCCAAGGTTTAGAGGCAAATTCAATTGCATGCTTTTCTATGCTCCAAGCATTATATGACCCACCGTTGTTTAATCTTGCTAATTTGGGTTCCCAATAACCTAAATTCAAAGGAGGAAGGAAAAAAATATTCTGAATTTTTAAAAAACCAGGCAATTAGCAATTTCTGAAGTGAGTCTAGTCCAGTGGAAAGCCAGATCCTTGTTATTGTATTGAAGTTAGGAAATCAGGCAGTTGACATGGGCCTCAGCTACTAAGCCAGTCCTTAATGATGAAGTCTTGTCTCAGGTCTGTGCTTGGTGAGCTGTTAACCACACACAATCCCTCTTGTGCACACAGATTATGTTTATCTTTTCTCAGTTATGTTGTTGTGGCTGCTGCTGAATGCGCCAGCCTAACAGGAAGACAAGAAAGGGATGTCCTCTTGATCATGACCCCTTGATCTTGGGAAGGGCTTTGAAGTAGAGTGAGAAAGCTTAGGAACTCTTCCTAAGTATGAGTTTCTGACACATAGTGGGTGATCAACAAAGTTTCTTGAGTAGGGAAAAGGCCATATGAACGGGAACTATAATGCCTGGGATAAGACCCTGTGAATCTTGCTGGAATACTCTGTGTGTTATTAAACCTAGAAAAAATGAATGGGGAGAGTTTTGGGAATGGGTACATGATCATAAAACTAAGCTATCAACTTCTTGTCAAATCCCTGGAGAGACACTGGATTGACTATGGACCTCTAGCTCTTGGTTTTCCCTGGAAGAGACTCTAGGAACATTATACACCATAGGGTGTGGCAGTGATAAGAGTGTACTACAGGCTTTTAGCTTCTTTCTCTATGAGATGAGCACCTTGAATGGAGCTGCTTCACTATGTTGTGGTAGAAAAAAGTCTGGAGAGGAAAAGTGACCCATAGGTAGGATTGTCATGTATGGTTTCACTGGCTGTCTACTGCACAATAACAGGAGGTGCCACTCACAGGCTATGATGCTGCTACTTACCCAGATACTCAGAAGCCTTGATCTGTGAATCAGTTATGATACCAGTGCTTAGTCCCATTGGCATTTTACATTCTATGTAAAACAGAAAAATGAATAATTTTTGCTTAGAAATTACGTAGTAAATTTAAACACATAGTAAATAACAAAGTAAAAGCTCCATGGCTAGAGATCATATCTCTGATGGGTCAGTAATTAGATATTTTCACTTACGTCATGTGGTACTGACTTAAATATGTCTGATTATAAAATGTTAAACACACTACCAGTACTAGTGCTTTAAAAGAAATAGTGACACCCTAGAGGAGAGCAACTGAAATCCTAAAATGCAATTGTTCTCCATCCACTTGTGTCTTAAAATAAGCCATTTTGCATTAAGTAGTATCTCTCATAGGACTATGTTCTCAAAAGGAGACCTAAAAATTGAGTAGCTGTGGGCAGCCCCCCACCTGATGGAAGGCAGGAGAGCACCCAGAGATCTTACCAGGAGCCATGGCAGCCCTCCCCCCAATAGAAGGTAGGAGCATGCCTGGGTACATCACCAGGAGCTATGGGCAGCCCCCTCCTGACAAAAGGCAGGAGCATGCCTGGAGACTGCAGCCCTTGCCACTGCCACAAACATCACTTCTGCATGGGTGGTTCACCAAAGCCACTGCCACAGCCACTGATGCAGCAAGGGTGATTTACTACCACAGCAGCATCTACAGCCACCATTCAGGCAGCCTGCTGCCCACTCGACTGCATTGACACAAGGAGAGTCACCAGTGGAGTCCAGAAAAAGAGAAGGCAATCTCTCTGCTCAAATCCTACTCCAAAGTAATAGAAGAAGCAACTGATCTAGCAGATGATCAGACATCAACATAGATAATAGAAATACAATAACAACAACAAAAAAGAAAATGTGACATCACCAAAGGAATACAGTAATTCTCAAGTACCAGATCCCACCAAGCAGGAAACACTTGAAATGTCAGAAAAGGAATTCTGAGCAACAATTTTAAAGAAACTCAATGGGACAGGAGAATATTCAGCTAAACACAATGAAATGAGAAAAAACGTTCAGGACATGAAGGAGGAAATTTACAAAGAGATTAATACTTTGAAAAAGAGTATAGCAGAACAACAGGAACTGAGGGATTCATTCAATGAAATGAAAAATAACTGAGAGTTTAAGCAGCAGGTTAGAACAAGCAGATGAAAATATTTCTGATCATGAAGATCATCTTTTTGAAATAACCCAGGTGGACAAGAAAAGGAAAAAATAATTTAAAAAATGAAAAAAATCTAAGAGAGCTAGCAGACAACCTTAAGTGCACAAATATTTGAATCATGGGTTGTTCCAGAAAGGGAGGAGAAAGGTAAAGGCATTGAAAACCAATTCAATTAAGTAATAATAAAAACTTCCCCAATATAGGGAGAGACATTGACCTTCGGATCCAGGAGACACAAAGATCCCCAAACGGATTAAATCCAAAAAGATCCTCTCTGAGACACATTGTATCCAAATTGGCAAAGCTCAAAAACAAAGACAGAATCTTAAAAACAACAACAAAAAAGTTCAAGTCACCTATAAGGGAGCCCCCATCAGACTAACAGCAGACTTCTCAACAGAAACTCTACAGACAAGAAGAAAATATGATGATATATTCAAAATACTAAAAGAAAAATCTGCCAGACAGTAATATTATACCCAGGAAGGCTATCCTTCAGGAAGGAGGGAGAAATAGTGTTTTTCCCAGATAAACAAAAACTGCAGAAGTTCACCACCACACAACCAGTCCTTAAAGAAATCCTCAAGGGAATCTGCATCTGGAATCCAAAAAAAATGATAATCACTACCATGAATACACAAGAAAGAACAACACCCACTGGTAGAACAAAAATGCAAACGAGAAAGAGAAAGAAACTAAATCTTACCACTTCAGAAAGCCAACAAACATCAAAGACAAACAATAAAAGGGGAAGAAAGAACAAAAGATATTTAAAACATCCAAACAAGAATAGATAAAATGCCAGGAGCAAGACAATACCTTTCAATAACAATCCTAAATGTAAATAGATTAAACTCCCCATTCAAAAGATACAGACAGCTGATTGCATCAAAAAGCTAGACCCAACTATATGCTACCTTCAAGAGACTCACATCACCTGTAAAGATACACACAGATTAATAGAGTAGGGACCGAAAAAGATATACCATGAAAATGGAAACTAAAAATGAGCAGGAGTAGCTATTCTTATATTGGATAAAATAGACTTTAAACCAAAAACCATAAAAAGAGACAAAGAAGGTCACTGTATATTGATAAAGGGATCTATCCAGCAGGAAGTCATAGCAATCATAAATACATATGCACCCAACACTGGGGCGCCCAGATGTTTAAAATGAACACTATTAGAACTAAAGAAAAATATAGACCCCAGTAAAATAATTGTTGGGAACCTGGACACCCCTCTCTCAGCATTGGACAGATCATCTAGGTAATAAATTGATAGAGAAATATAGGATTTAAACACTCTTTAGACCAATTGGACTTCATTGGTATTTACAGAACATTTCATCCAACAACTATGGAATATTCCTTCTTCTCTATAGTACATGCAACATTCTCCAGGATAGACCACATGTCAGGTCACAAATCAAGTTTCAACAAATTTTTAAAAATTAAAATAATTTCAAGTATCTTTTCAGACCAAAACAGATTGAAACTGGAAATCAATAACAAGCAAAACTCAGGAAACTATACAAACACATGGAAATCAAACAACATGCTCTTGAACAACTTAAAGGGCCAAGAAGAAATTAAAGAGGAAATCAAAAATTTCTCAAAACTAGTGAAAATAAAGATGCATCATACCAAAACCTGTGGGAAACTGCAAAAGCAGTACTAAGGAGCAAATTTATTGTAATAAATACTTACATCAAAAGAATAGAAAGATTTCAAATAAACAACCTAATGCAACACCTCAAAGAACCAGAGACACAAAAACAATCCAATCCCAAAATTAGTAGATGTAAAGAAATAAGATTAGAGCAGAATGAAATGAAATGGAGACCACAAAATGATACAAAAGATCAATTAAATAAAAAGTTGGCTTTTTTGAGAAGATAAACAAAATAGACAAACCATTAGTTAGCCTAACTAAAAAAAAGAGAGAAGACCCAAATAACAAAATCAGAAAAAAAGGAGACATTACAACCAATACCACAGAAATACAAAGAATCCTTAGAGATTATTATGAACAACCATTACACCAACAAATTCAAAAACCTGGAGCAAATGGATAGATTTCTGGACACATATAAACTGCCAAGACTGAACCAAGAAGAAATAGAAAACCTGAACAGACTAATAGCAAGCAACGAGACTGAAGCAGTAATCTGAAGTCTTCCAACAAAGAGAAGCCCAGGACTAGATGGCTTTACTCCTGAATTCTACCCAACCTTTAAAGAGGAGTTAATACCATTTTTTTCAAACTATTTCAAAAAATTGAAAAAGAAGCCATTCTCCCAAACTCATTTTATGAGGCCATCATCATCCTGATAGCAAAAACAGACAGAAAAACAACAAAAAGGGAAAACTACAGGACAAAATATCTGATGAACATAGATGCAAAAATCCTCAGCAAAATACTAGCAATCAGAATATAGCAACACATAAAAAAATTATACACCATAATCAAGTAGGATTCATCCCAGCGATGTAAGTATGGTTCAACATAAGTCAATAAATGTGATATAACATTTCAACAAAACTAAGGAGAAAAACCATGTGATTATCTCAAAAGATGTAAAATTCAACATCACTTCATAGAAGACACTCAGCAAATTAGGTATAGAAGGAAACTCCATATACAACAAACCCATTGCCAATATCATTCTGAATGGGGATAAGCTGAAAGCTTTTTCCTTAAAAACAGGAACAAGACACTCTCACCACTCCTAGAAAACATAGTATTGGAAGTACTAGCCAGAGAAAGAAATAAAAGGCAACCACACTGGAAAAGATGAAGTCAAATTGTCCCTGTTTGCAGATCACATGATCCTGTATATAAAAAATCTTAAAAGACTCTACACAAAAACTCTTAGAGCTAATAAACAATTTCAGTAAAGTTGCAAGATACATAATCAACACACAAAAGTCAGTAGCTTTTTTATACCCTAATAACTAACTAGCAGAGAAAGAAACCAAGAAAGCAAGCCCATTTACAATAGTCACCCCCCAAAATTAAATACCTAGGATTCAATTTAATGAAGATGAAAGATCGCTACAATGAGAACTACAACTCACTGCTGAAAGAAATTAAAGAGGACAGAAAAAGATGGAAAAAGAATTCATGTTCCTGGATTGGAAGAAGTGTGAAAATGTCCATACTACCCAAAGCGAGCTACAGATTCAATGCAATGCCCTTCAAAATACTAATGATATTCTTCACAGAAATAGAAAAAACAATCCTAACATTCATATGGAACAACAAAATATCCTGAATAGCCAAAGCAATTCTTTTGAGAAAAAATAAATAAAAAATAAAGGCAGAGGTATAACATTACCTGACTTCAAATTATACTACAAAGGTATAGTAACCAAAACAACATGGTACTGGCATAAAAACAGATACTCAGACCAATGGACCAGAATAGAGAAACCAGAAATCAACCCACATACTGATCTTTGACAAAGGCAACAAGAATATACATTGTGGTAAATAATGCCTCTTCAATAAATGGTGCTGGGAAAACTGGACATCCATATGTAGAAGAATGAAACTATACCCATACTTCTCATATACTAAAATCAACTTAAAATGGATTAAATGCTTAAATATAAGACCTGAAATTATAAAAATCCTAGAAGAAAACATAGGGGAACACTTCAGGAAGTAGGACTGGGCAAATCTTTATGAATAAGACTCCAAAAGCACAAGCAACAAAAGAAAAAAAAATAAACAAATGGGATTATATCAAACTAAAAAGCTTCTGCACAGCAAAAGAAACAATTAAAAGAGTGAAAAGACACCTAGTGAGTGAAAGAAAATATTTGTAAACCGTGCATCTGACAAGGGATTAATATCCAGAATACACAAGGAACTCAAACCATTTAACAGTAAAAAAACAAGTAGCCCAATTAAAAAATGGGCAAAGGAGCTGAATAGGCATTTGTTAAAGGAAGCTATACAAATGGCCAACAGACATGTGAAGAAATGCTCAACATCACGCAGCATCAGGGATATGCAAGTCAAAACCACACTGAAATATCAGCTCACCCCCGTTAGACTGGCTATTATCAAAAAGACAGAGATTAACAAATGCTGGCAAAGAGGCAGAGAAAGAGGAACACTCCTACACTGTTGGTGGAACTGTAAATTAGTGCAGCCATTATGGAAAACAGTATGGAGGTTCCTCAAACAACTACAGATAGAACTGCCATACGATCTAGCAATTCCTCTACTGGATATATACCCAAAGGAATGGAAATCATCATGTTGAAGGGATACCTGCACTCCCATGTTTATTGCAGCTGTATTTACAATAGCCAAGAGTTGAAACCAACCTAAGTGTCCATCAATGGACAAATGGATAAGGAAAAAGGTGTTTATATACACAATAGAATACTACTCAACCATAAAAAAGAATGACATACTGCCACTTGCAGCAACATGGATGAACTTAGAGAAAATTTTGTTAAATGAAATAAGCCAGGCATGGAAAGAGAAATATCACATGTCCTAACTCATAAGTAAGTCTAAGAAAATAAACAAATAAATTAAAAAAGAAAGATACAACAATCGTGATAATTTGTTGAACTTTTAAAAAGGAAGAAAAGAACTGAGGCCACAAGAGGGAAAGGGGGACAAGGGGTCTAGTGAGAAATAAAGCAACATGAAATATAATTACATTGTATGATGTTGAGCATACTAATCATCCTGATTTGAGCACCATATGTTGCACACAGGTATTGATATTCAATGCTGTATTCCACAGATATGTACAATCCATTATGTTTCAATCAATGACTATCTTAGTCATTGTCAAATTCCTGTTACCCTTTCCCTCTTGTACCCTAGGAATCTGGAGAATTTCTTACATGAACTTTCCCATGGATCACAAGAAACGAAGGAGGGTGCTTTACATTGGTTCCCCAGTTGAAAGGAATGTCTGTGACCTTAACCATTTGGTTTCATTTTCCTAAATGATCAGACCATGGGCCAGAATAAAAACAACTATGGCTACAAATTATGACTTTGTCATGTCAGAGTTCTCAGAGTTGAATATTTTATATTTTAAATCTAAAAAGTTGGTGACATTCTAGTAACAGGCACTCTTCTGCTAACAAATATCATGTGGCTCTTGGGTGATACCTTTGTCTATGATGAGAAATGGTGTTTGCATCCCTGCTCTCTGGTTTTCTCCAACTTCTGTATCTAGAAGCCACCAGCCAGGTTTGGATGCCTTCATTTCAAGAGTTTTAAATGAACCTAAAATAGAGAGTTAAGAAAAACATTGCATAATCAAAGATTATCAAATTAATATTACGGTTGATAGCTCTCAAAGAATCCTAAAATTCCTGCATTATGAGATGCTTTAGAATAGAATTAAAGAGTTGCATGTTTCTCTTTAGGCACGACTAGAGGTATAACAGATACAACAACAATACCACACACATATACATGCACAGATTACTAAAAATAAATCACTCCAAGATTTACAAAAATCTTCACTTTTCATTCAGAAGAAACTTCCACGTATGTAAATATAGTGTTACAAGTTAACCCAAACATAATACAGCCTCACGGTTCTAAGTATCAAAGCAACCTCGAATGACTCAAATATTTGGGCCTCAAAAAAAATTGTTTCCTTTCTCTCTTCATTTTGCTTTTTTTTCTTTCTTTATATAGGAAAATTGAAAAAAAACATATTTCTCCCATGTTTTAAAATTTTTTGAAAAGCCTACATATTTGGATAGAGATTTACATAGATTGTTTCAGGAAATCACTGAGAGTTCTAAAACTTCTATTCATTCTGGTATTTTAAATTACCCCCTGCCAGAGCCAGCCTGTGACTCACTTGGGAGAGTGCGGTGCTGATAACACCAAGGCCACAGGTTCGGATCCCTATATAGGGATGGCCGGTTAGCTCACTTGGGAGAGTGTGGTGCTGACAACACCAAGTCAAGGGTTAAGATCCCCTTACCAGTGATTTTTTTTTTTTTTAAAATTACCCGCTGCCAGTTAATACTTTAATTTTATTGAGTATAATTTGTGATGGTTTCCCAGAATGTGGGTGAAAATTAATAGCTAATGGTCATCCTCCTCAAACACACTGAAAAAGATCTCCAGTTTTCCTCTCTCCAATGCAGATATTCAGGTTTGGAGGGTGAGATGGGCTAGCCAATCCCAGCTTCCCAGTCCATCCTGTGGGCTTATGGAAAGGACAACTGATCTGCTAATACTTGCTGAAAAGATAAGGAGTGAGTCTGACCTTATCCCTTCTATTTCTGATCTTAATAGAGTAGAACTTTCTAGACTTATTAGTGAGTCACCAGTATGTGAGAAACAAAGAACTCTCTTCTCCACTACTCTTAACCACACCAGGCTCATTTGGATTTCTGTGCCTACGTCTGAGTCATAAAACTACTTCCCCACCCAAAGTCCTGTGAAGGGACTGCCTCCACTAGTTCCTCAGACAGCATCTGTGGAAGGGAGGCTGCTTGTTAAAAATGCAGACTTCTCGGGCCGGCCTGGTGGTGCACTGAATAAGTGCGCCGCTTGGGAAGCGCAGCGGCGCTCCCGCCCGAGGGTTCGGATCCCACATACAGACCAGTTCCCGCTCACTGGCTGAGCGAGGTGCGGGAGCAACGCCAAGGGTTGCAATCCTGTTGCCGGTCCCCGGTCCGGTACGGGGGCAACACTGAGGGTTGCGATCCGTTGCCGGACACGGAAAAAGACAAAAAGACAAAAAAAAAAAAATGCAGACTTCTGGGCCGGCCTGGTGGCGCACTCGGTAGAGTGCGACGCTTGGGAGCGTGGTGGTGCTCCCGCCGAGGGTTCGGATCCCATATAGAGACCGGTCTGCTCACTGGTTGAGGGCGGTGCGGGCACAACACCGAGGGTTGCGATCCCGTTACCGGTCACGAAAAAAGACAAAAAGGAAAAAAAAAAAAAGCAGACTTCTGAGAATTCTGCCCAAGATCTACCTTATCAAAGTCTCTGAGAGCAAAATCTGTGCTTTAGCATCTGCATTTTAACCAGCTTCCTAGGTTTTTATTACACCCTCTGAAGTTTGAGAATCAGTGACATCTGGCACTTACACACACGCTGCACAAACAGATACACCTACAAACAACTCATTGGCACATAAAAATCCTTTTGGATGACTGTAGCTTGTTTAAATCTACATTTATTACTATTTTGCACATGAAAAGCCCTAGATAAATTTGTTATTCTTTAGTTTTATAATCATTAAAAAATGCTTTTTTCTCTCTAAACGGCCTCATGAGTCAGTTCAGGAATATGATTCCTGGAGTTGCTTGTCCAAAGATATCAGGGTGGTAGAGCCAAGGGTAGAATTCAAGAATCCGGAAGCCCTAGTAAGTTTCTAATCTCCCTCTTGACAGAGAAAGCTTTAACTGCCTGAGCCTTGTAGGATTCATTTTGTCATCTGCTTGAGACCTGATTCGTGTGACACACAGTGGCTTGGAAGAACGTGCATAAGACATGGCATCTCTGTAGAACCAAGTGGGGTTGTGCATTTAGCCTGTGTGGTACTGCAAACAGTTCTCACTTGAGTTGACCTTTTTGTATTGTATGTACAGTTTTCGTATGTGGCTTTGCCCAGGCTTTATACCAGAACTCTGTGCTCTGACCCCTTAGGAAGTGGATACACAAGGAAGGAATGAGGGGCAGTTACAGATGCTAAGATTGCCATCTCCCACTACTTCTTAGCAGGGACCTCTTTCCACCACCCCAACTTTACCAGGTAGAAGGGGCCAGACCCCTAACTGGTGCTGTTGAGTGCCATTTTCCAGCAAGGTCTGGCCATGAAAGTGAACCACATGAATATCTTGAGGGCCGCCCACATTTAGCAGATGTAACCTCACCCACTCTTGCTCGTACATTCTCAGGCCAGGCAAGTTGTAGATCATCCCGTTAATGGCTGAAAGGACAGAGAGTTGCAATCAATTAAAAACCTGTATATAGAAGGAAGAAGGCTAGTAAGGAAATATGGGGCAGCCTACTCGCCATCATCTCCCTCATTACTCTGCATCCCCAGGCCCACCCAGGCATAGGAAGGGCCCTTCTCTATGTCATAATGTCAGTGAGAGGCTGAAACAGAACCACTGGTCCTTCTGAGGCCACTCACAGCAGCCTACAGCAGAAGTGTGATAGAGCTCCCTTTCCAAGCAGCTTATTGCTCTTTTTACCAGATTTTACACTTCTGTTCTGTGCTTTACTCTTTTATCCTTCACATTAATAGTCTGAACTTTCCTTTGCTACAAAAAGATAAAGACTAATATGGGCAGACAGAGCAAACTCCAGGGCTTAGAGTAAATAAGAGGGCGTGTAGCATATTGCTCAAAGGCCTCTAAATTCAGAAGTAGTTCCCAGCAAAATTAGGGAGTCAGAGTTCATCTTCGGTATAGCCACCAACCATAGCAATTCATGTTTATTCTCTCACTGGTATGATAGCTCCTCTGCCCGCTTCCCAGCTTAGGTGTCTAGGATTCTCAGCGTTATCCACTCTCCCCTTAGTGAAATATTTGGGTTTTTAGAAAAAGGACCTGGTTAACATGATCACCTTAAAAATGTAACACAAAATTTTAATGATAAAGCTTAGGCTACCAAGCACTTAACTGAAACTGAAGTAATGGAAGTTTTTCTTCTCTTTTCCTTTTTTTTTTTTTTTTAAGGTAAAGGAACTGTTGTAGAGTTTCAGAAACCAGGCTAGTGAATTTTTGGAAGGAGAGAAGTTGAGATAATTTTGGCACTCTTAAAATTATATCAGGTATGGGAACATCTATCTACATACTCCTAACACCCGCTTTTACCCCCTTATCTTAGTTTCTGTTTAAGAAATAGATTTCATAAGAGTGAAAGTCATCTCAAGTAATTATTAGGTCTGCATTGCAAAACCATTGCATCAGGGTATGTAAGTGAAGATTCTCAACATAATTGGTGCTCAATTAATATTTGATAAATTGAGATGAATCTGAGAATTCTTTCATTTATTCACTAGTTCAATATATATATTTTTTGAGCACACTTACTGCAAGGGCTGGGCAGGCACTCAGCTAGGAGCTGGGGATTCAGGAAGTCTGCTTATCAAATACCCTGATAAGTACTTCATCATGGGGATTACCAAATTATAGACACTTAGTCTGTAATACATTTAGGACTAAAACTACACTGGATGCGTTTTACCCTTTCTTTGAGGAATCAGGAGGCAGTGCCTCAAGGACACTCAGCAAGTAAAGGTCATAGCCAAGAGACAAGCCTGCCTGATTCTGCAGCCTGTGCTTTCCTACTAGGTTGAGAGGTTTTCAAAAGGATGTGCTCCTGAGACCAAACACACTGGGCTAAGAGGCCCAGAGATGGTAGTGGAGAAGAGAAGAAAGTTCTGCTTGCAGGCTATTGATCAGTTGTCTCTCAGTAAACTCTACTCTAGACTGCTTAATAGAATCGAATAGAACATTTTCAATATTTGAATTTTTTAATCTTTTATGATAAGCACAGTCCATCCTTAGTGGAGGGGGTTTTGGAGTAGATCACAAATATTTTTCTTTGCCTTCCTCTACCTCAAAGTATTTTTACAGGTGAGATCATTAAATGTCTCCTAGAAGTAAAGTATTTTTATAGGTTAGATCATTAAACTTCTTCTACAAGGTAAAAAAGAAAAGAAAAAAAAAAAAAACAGGTGAAAGAAGGATAGCCTGAGTGTGTGAATGAATAGGAAAAGGAAAATAGACCTATTTAGTCTTGACGGCTGGCTAGAGGTGCTGGGGGTGGAGGTGGCACTGAATCAGATATTGCATATAATAATATGACGTTTTTGTTTTCTTAAGCAATAGCAACTTTCTCCTTCCCTGTTACACTGAGTGACTGACTCAATACCCAAAGCACAGGTCTTCAATGATCAGAAATCTCAGAATAATCACCTTCATTCGTCAGACTCTGAAAACAGGGCTTACTAGTCTTCATTTTTTCTTATTTCAATCCAAGTCATTCTTTTTGCTGTCCACCATCCTAAATTCTGCCTTTCTCTAAAACTGTTTGTAGTTCAGTTGCCAATTTGCAGGCCAAATTCATAAGTGAATTTCCGAGTAGGCATATTTCTTCCAGTGTGACCCCTCAAAGGCTCCCTTGTCACTATTCTCTCATTACATGGCTACCTTGTTTTTCTTTTCTTTTTAAATCTCA